>NC_057801.1:709428443-709679731 GCF_018294505.1 Triticum aestivum
CACGCATGGATTCGGCTAGAAATGGCTCGTGTTTGTTGGTCGATGATGACTCGCAAGTATAAGGGATCAATCACAGTCCTTTCGATAAGTAATAGTGTCATACCCAACGAGTAGCGGAAGGAAATGACAAGCGGTTTCTAGCAAGGTAACTTCTGCAAGCACTAAAATTGTCGGTAACAGGTAGTTTGATAGCAAGATAATTTGTAACGAGCAAGTAATGGTAACAGTAAATAAAGTGCAGCAAGGTAGTCCAATCCTTTTGTGGCAAAGGACAAGCCAAAACGTTCTCTTATTATAAGCAAAGCATTCTTGAGGGCACACGGGAATTTCATCTAGTCACTTTCATCATGTTGGTTTGATTTGCGTTTGCTACTTTGATAATTTGATTTGTGGGTGGACCGGTGCTTTGGTGTTGTTCTTACTTGAATAAGCCTTCCACTTATGACTAACCCCATTGCAAGCATCCGCAACTATGAGAAAAGTATTAAGATAAAATCTGACCATAGCATTAAACATATGGATCCAAATCAGTCCCTCACAAAGTAGCGCATAAACTAGGGTTTAAGCTTCTGTCACTCTAGCAACCCATCATCTAATAACTACTCCACAATGCATTCCCTTAGGCCCAAAGATGGTGAAGTGCCATGTACTAGACGTTCACATGACACCACTAAGAGAATCACAAGATACATTTCATCAACATATCAAACACATATCAAATTCACATGATTACTTGCAACATGACTTGTCCCGTGACCTCAAGAAAAAAGTAACTACTCACAAATTATATCCATGCTCAAGATCAGAGGTGTATTAAATAACATAATGGATCTGAACATATAATATTCCATCAAATAAACCATATAGTAATTAACTACAAGATGTAATCAACACTACTAGTCACCCATAGGTACCACTCTGAGGTTGCGGTACAAAGATGAACACAAGAGATGAACTATGGTTTGAGAGGAGATGGTGTTGTTGAAGATGTTGATGAAGATTGGCCTCCGAAAGATGAGAAGGTTGTTGGTGATGATGGCTTCGATTTCCCCCTCTAGGAGGGAAGTTCCCCGGCGGAATCACTCCGTCGGAGGGCAAAAGTACTCTTGCCCAAGTTTCACTCGAGACGGCGGCGCTCCGTCCCAAAAGTCCTCCCTTGATATTTTCTAGGTCAAAAGACCTTATATACCAGAAGATGGGCACCAGAGGTCGCTGGGCTGTCCACCACTCACACGGGCGCGCCTGGTGGCCCTGGCGCGCCCTAGTGTCTCGTGGGCACCCAAGGACCCCCCTGTCCGGTAGTTCATTTCTCCAATATTTATTAAATATTCCAAAATAATTCTCCGTAAATTTTTAGCTCATTTGGAGATGAGCAGAACAGGTATCTCTGACATAGCTTTTCCAGGTCCAGAATTCCAGCTGCAGGCAATCTCCCTCTTTGTGTAAACCTTGTATATTAGGAGAGAAAGGCATTAGAATTACTCCATAAAGAATTATTATGCATAAAAACATTATAAATAACTGTAGGAAAACATGATGCGAAATGGACGTATCAACTCCCCCTAGCTTAGACCTCGCTTGTCCTCAAGCAAAAGCCGATATCGAAAATCATGTCCACATGTTTAGAGAGAGAGGCGTCGATAAAAACAAAATACCAACATAGTAGCATCATTCTTATTATTACAACAATAACAAACTTTATCATATAACTTCATCATATAATTTCTAATGAACAAGTAACAGTTCATCACAACATCGACGTAAAAAGCATAAAATTTATTGAAAACCAACAAACTATGTTCTCAGTCAAATTTGCAATTACAATTCGTCATATTATCAGGAAGGGTCGCATATCAGAGCCTTTTGGCAATGAAACGTCCATTTTGCATCATGCTTTCATATTGATATTTATTGCATTATGGGCTGTTATTACATGATATATCACAATACTTATGCCTATTCTCTCTTATTTTACAGGGTTTACATGAAGAGGGAGAATGCCGGCAGTTGGGATTCTGGGCCGGAAAAGGAGAAAATATTAGAGACCTATTCTGCATAGCTCCAAAAGTCCTGAAACTCCACGAAAGTCATTTCTGGAATTAATAAAAAATACTGGCCAAGGTATCAGCGTCAGGGGGCCCACACCCTGTCCATGAGGGTGGGGGCGCCCCCCAAGGGCACGCCCCCTACCTCGCGGGCCCCCTAACAGCCCTCCGGCGGCCATCTTCTACTATATGAAGTCTTTTACCCTGGAAAAAAAATCAGAAGCAAGCTTACGGGATGAAACTCCGCCACCACGCGGCGGAGCTGTTCTGCCAGGGAAACTTCCCTCTAGGAGGGGGAAATCATCACCATCGTCATCACCAACGATCCTCTCATCGGGAGGGGGTCAATCTCCATCAACATCTTCACCAGAACCATCTCCTCACAAACCCTAGTTCATCTCTTGTATCCAATGTTTGTACCCAAACCTCAGATTGGTACCCGTGGGTTGCTAGTAGTGTTGATTACTCCCTGTAGTTGATGCTAGTTGGTTTATTTGGCGGAAGATCATATGTTCAGATCCTTAATACATATTAATACCCCTCTGATTATGAACATGAATATGCTTTGTGAGTAGTTGCATTTGTTCCTGACGACATGGGAGAAGTCTTGCTATTAGTAGTCATGTGAATTTGGTATTCGTTCGACATTTTGATGAGATGTATGTTGTCTCTCCTCTAGTGGTGTTATGTGAACGTCGACTACATGACACTTCACCATTATTTGGGCCTAGAGGAAGTCATTGGGAAGTAATAAGTAGATGATGGGTTGCTAGAGTGATAGAAGCTTAAACCCTAGTTTGTGTGTTGCTTCGTAAGGGGCTGATTTGGATCCACATGTTTCATGCTATGGTTAGTGAGGGAGTCTCGGATTAGGTGGTGTCCGGGTGACCGGACTATGACCTTTGGCCGGACTCCTGGATTGTGAAGATACAAGATTGAAGACTTCGTCCCATGTCCGGATGGGACTTTCCTTGGTGTGGAAGGCAAGCTTGGCGATACGGATATGTAGATCTCCTCCTATTGTAACTGACTCTGTGTAACCCTAGCCCTCTCCGGTGTCTATATAAACCGGAGGGTTTTAGTCCGTAGGACGAACAACAAGCATACCATAGGCTAGCATCTAGGGTTTAGCCTCTCTGATCTTGTGGTAGATCTACTCTTGTACTACCCATATCATCAATATTAATCAAGCAGGAGTAGGGTTTTACCTCCATCGAGAGGGCCCGAACTTGGGTGAAAACATTGTGTCCCTTGTCTCCTATTACCATCCACCTAGACACACAGTTCGTGACCCCCTACCTGAGATCCGCCGGTTTTGACTCCAACATTGGTGCTTTCATTGAGAGTTCCTCTTTGTCGTCGCCATCAGGAAGGATGCCGCATCCCGTCTTTAAAGATGACGTTGTTGCTAAAGGAGCTTTGGCTATCGGCCAAACTCTCCGGCTAGGCGGTTTTCTTATGACCACCTGTTCGGCCGCCGCGCCGACGATGACTTCTCGGGTCATCGAAAGCAATCTCCATGTCAAATCGGAACTCGTCGAGCAGTTAGATCCGATGGAGCTCTCTTCCTTAAACGAGCTCTTGGATCGCATCGCCGCCCTAGGAGTCGCTACAGACTACGATCAGATTGGGCTTTAACCCGATCCGAGAGAAACTGACTCTCCCCAGGTCACCCACCATGTCACAGTGGTGGAGGAAAAATGCGACGAATCTTCACCCATCTTAAGGACTAAATATGTCCAGATTCCCGATCCTCCAAGACGGATACCCGCGGAGGGGAGGATGTCACTCAAGCCCTGAACCTAAATAAGGCAGCGGGCCAGATTCATTGGACAACATCCAAGAACCCAAGCTTCCGAGTTTGAAAACTCCTTGGATCCCGAGCCTCAGATCGGGTGAGGTTCCGGATTTAACTTCACCCACCCACCCTAACATAAGGGATCTATCCCAAATTCGGCAAAGGCCCACTGAAACAGTACACCACTAGGAATGTTGCGAGGAGGATGCAATTTCATTCTTCTGCAATAATTGCACAGACATTGGGGTCCTCAACACCATAAGTCGCCGTGAAATTACACGCTTCGCTGACTTGGCATCCATAGTACGAAAGTACTGTGCGATGGAAAGCGTCCGGAAAACCAAAATCAAATTCTGGGGCGATCCGGCCCTGAATACAACCCCAGTACGAAATAAAAGGGAGCATTATCGCCCGACACCTGGGCTAAACACCAAAAAACAAAAACCCTCTTCATGCTATGGAACCGTACTGGAGGGATGGCTCAACGGACCCTATAAAATTCATAGTACAGAGGGCGCCACACCAACTCATAGCCTTAGAGCATGTTGGATACTCCGGCAGGTGGCTAGAAGTGGCGAGGAGCTTCTAACTCCCGAATCCGCAGAGCACCAGCCCAGGAATACCAATATGGTATCAACAGTCTACGAGACTTTCACATCAAACAATATGCGGAAATGAACACTCCGCAGCCTTACCGGAGTCTACCAGGTAGCAACAATAAACCCATGGAGTGACACGGCTATTACCTTTAATGCCAGTGATGAACCTAAATTCCGAACAGCCCGAGCACCAGCCGCATTGGTCCTCAGTCCGATAGTGGACGGCTTTTGACCTACCAAGGTACTCATGGACGGTGGCAGCAGATTGAACCTCATTTATGAGGGAACCCTCCGAAAAATGGAAATAGACTGGAGCCGCATTGAGCGAAGCAACACAACCTTTAGAGGAATAATCCCCAGTCGGGAAGCGTGCTGTACAGGAAAAATCACACTGGATGTGGTGTTCGGCATGCCGGATAATTACAGGTCCGAGGAGGTCACATTTCAAGTGGCCCCGTTCAGCAGCGGATACCACGCTCTGTTAGGGCGAGAGGCATTCACATTTTTTCAAGCTATACCCCATTACGGGTACATGAAGCTCAAAATGCCCAGACCGAACGGAATCATCACTCTTGCTAGTGATCCGGACATAGCACTCCGCGCCGAAAACAAGACAGCCGCACTGGCCCTTGAGGCACTATCTGAAGCCCTAGCGGCCGAAGAACTGACTGCGCTGCACTCCACGGTGAACAGGGACGACGTGATACTCGATAAAAGATCCAAGTCCACCTCTTTTAAACCGGCGGATGAAATAGTCAAATTCCAAGTCCATCCAACGAACCCTACAAAAATGGCCTCCATCGGGGCGCAATTAAACCCTGATGTAGACGCCGCACTACGAGAATTCCTATGCGAAAATTGGGACTTTTTTGCCTGGCACCCTTCGGACATGCCAGGAATCCCACGGAGGCTAGCCGAGCACAGCCTAATATCCTAAAAGGATTCAAGCCTGTCAAGCAGGCTCTTCGGCGTTTCTCTGAACCTAAGAGACAAGCCATGGGAGAGGAGCTAGCCAAACTACTGGAGGCCGGATTCATCAGAGATATAAAACATCCGGATTGGCTAGCAAACCTGGTGATGGTACCAAAGAAGGACAAATCCTGGCGCCTATGCGTCGATTTCAAGGACCTCAACAAGGCTTGCCCAAAGGATCCCTTCCCCCTCCCCCACATGATCAAATTATCGACGCCACCGCAGGACACGATTCACTGTGTTTCCTCGACGCATACTCCGGCTACCATGAAATTAAGATGGCAAAGCCAGACCAAGCCGCAACGGCATTCATCACCCCATACGGCCCATTCTGCTTCAACACAATGCCCTTCGGGCTCAAAAACATCGGCGCAACATATCAGCGCATGATTCAGACATGTCTGGCAAACCAGATCGACAAAACAGTGGAGGCATACATAGATGACGCGGTTGTCAAACCCAAGCATGTCGAAACTCTAGTAGATGACTTGAGGCTCACATTCAATAACCTCCGAACATATGACATCAGGCTTAACCCGGAAAAATGCGTTTTCGACGTACCAGCCGGAAAGCTCTTGGGCTTCATTGTATCCGGTAGAGGAATTGAAGCAAACCCAGCCAAGATCCAAGCTCTGTCACAATTGGATATTCCAAAGGACCTCAACAAATACAAAAATTGACTGGATGCGTGGCGGCTCTAAGCCGCTTTATCTCCCGCTTGGGAGAAAAGGCATTACCCCTTTATCGCCTCCTCCGGCGCACCGAACACTTCGAGTGGACGGATGCTGCCACGGCCGGACTCCAAGAAATAAAAGCTATATTGGCAACAAACCCGATCCTGGCCACGCCTAACATTGGTGAGCCAATGCTATTATACATTGCGGCAACTCATCAAGTTGTAAGCGCAGTGCTCGTCGTTGAACGAGAAACGGACGGACACAAATCCCCCCTTCAAAAACCAGTTTACTACGTGTCCACTGTCCTCACTCCATGCAAGTCACTGTACCCGCATTATCAAAAGATAGCGTACGCAGTGTTTATGGCATCCCAGAAGCTGCGACACCACCTTCAAGAGTGTTCAATAACAGTAGCCTCCGAAGTACCCCTTAACGACATTATAAACACCCGCGACGTGACGGGCCGGATTGCCAAATGGGCCATTGAGCTCCTCCAGTCCAACATAACCTACAAGCCACGGCAAGCCATCAAGTCGCATGTTTTGGCCGACTTCGTCGCCGAATGGACTGAAGCCGAACTCCCTAAAGAGTACGACACATATTGCAATTGGGTCATGCACTTCGACAGCTCCAAAATGTTAGCTGGTCTGGGGGTCGGCGTCGTTTTGACGTCCCCAACAGGAGATACAGTTCAATACGTACTCCAGATAATGTATACAGACTCCAATAACACAGCCGAATACGAGGCCCTTCTACACGGTCTCCGGATGGCAGTCTCCATGGGCATTCAACGCCTAGAGGTGCTTGGGGATTCAAACCTCGCGATATCCCAAATAAATGGAGACTTTGATGCTAAGGATCTGAAAATGGCAGCTTATCATAACGCCGTACAAAAATTGTCAGCTCGGTTCGAAGGGCTCGAATTTCACCATATAGCCCGGGAAAACAATCAGGCAGCAGATGTCTTGGCACGCATCGGCGCAAAGCGCGTTGCAGTCCCCCCCCCCCAACATTTTCTTGGAGAGGCTATTGAAGCCATCCATATCATGGGAAGGGGAATCCGGAAATAACAGCCCGGACCCAGCCACACCGCCTGACACCGAACATTCTGACATAACGGGAGGCTCTGCCACCGAAGTAACACCCTCATCCCACGTAATAATGGCAGTCATTGCCCCGTGGCCAGAACCATTCCTAGCCTACTTAACTAGGCATGAACTTCCTGAGGACCAAAACGAGGCACACTGCATAGTGCGGCGATCTAAAGCCTATAAAGTCCATGAAGGAGAGGTTTATAAGAAAAGCACCACTGGAGTCCTTCAAAGCTGTATCTTCGAAGAGTAAGGGCGGAACCTTCTGGCTGAAATTCATGCTGGACTCGGCGGGCACGACGCCGCAGCCCGGGCCCTTGTAAGCAAGGCCTTCCGTACTGGATTTTATTGGCCGACGGCCCGGGCAGATGCTCAGGACTTAGTCCAACGATGCGTCGGTTGCCAATTATTTGCTAACCAAAGCCATATGCCACCCACCTCCCTCCAAACTATACCCATCACCTGCCCCTTCGCAGTCTGGGGGCTTGACATGGTTGGACCCCTTAAAGGGGGAACCCACAAGATAAAATACTTATTGGTCATGGTTGACAAATTCACCAAGTGGATAGAGGCCAAGCCAGTTAAGACGGCCGAATCCGGACTAGTGATAGACTTCATATCAGGGGTCGTACACCATTATGGCGTCCCCCACAGCATCATCACTGATAACGGCACGAACTTTACCGCCGACGAGGTAAAACTCTGGTGCAAAAACATGGGCATCAAGCTCCACTATGCTTCAGTATATCACCCACAAACTAACGGTCAAGTCGAGCGATTAAATGGTCTAATCATGAGCGGCATCAAACCCAAACTACTGCGGTCCCTCAAGGAATCTAACACGCACTGGGTAGAGGTGCTCGACTCCGTACTCTGGGGGCTGCAGACCACGCCGAATCGCACTACCGGATTCACACCATTCTTTATGGTGTACGGCACAGAGGCAGTTCTGCCCTGCGACATAATTCATGACTCACCTCGCATGCGCATGTACGAAGAAAGAGAAGCCGAACTTGATCTGCAGGATAGTTTGGACGCCTTGGAAGAGGAGCGCGACGTGGCAAAAGCCTGTTCCGCATTCTATCAACAGCAGGCTCGGAGATGTCAAAGCAGAGAAGTACGGGCCACAACTTACAATGTTGGCGAATTGGTTCTACGCCTACCGGACAAGAAAAAGGACAAACTAAAGCCCAAATGGGAAGGTCCCTTCATAATCGACCAAGTCCTGACTGGTGAAGCATACCGTCTGCGAAATGCATCGGATAACCGACTCAAGGCAAACCAATGGAACGCAGCCCGTCTACGAAGATTCTACGCCTAGCGCTGGACTATGTGTTCGTCTCCTTCCTCTATCCATTTTTTACATATTAGCTGTCTTATATTTCTCTCCTTCTCCCTCCTTTTCTCTTACAGCCTTTTAAGGGCTCGTTTGCGCCTCGTTCGCACACAATTGACGCGCTATCTGCGCTCATTATACCTGGGGGCTTCTTTTACAGAAGCTTATTTATACGGCCTCGTGCCCAACACATGTGTCACACTTCCGCATGTACCTTTTATTCACCATTATATGCATCGATATGACTTAAGTTTTGGCCAAGCTGGGTTGCCTGGCTCCTATGCTTACCCCTACGTTCCCGATTGTTCGGCTAGGAGGAAAAGGGAGCACCTCTGCGATTGTTACTGCCGGGTCAGCCAGATGTGTACCTCAGACTGGGTGAAGCCGAAAGCTAGCGTTCTTAAGGGAATATTCAGTCAGGGAACTAAAATATGATTTATTACTCGTTTATTTATCTGCACCCAGATGCTTCTCTGCTTTTTCGCAGTCCGAACATGCACTTTAGGGCATGCCTCCCAGGGAAAGGAACCCCTAACGAAACTATTCTCCCTGGAAGATGTTTCTTACTAACCATGTAATATAACATAACTAGTTGGGCACTTGTCTGATAAAGCACTAATGACCCCTACGCCTGGTCTCCACGCATGCCCCGGTTCTTACATAACCGAGAGGGTATTCGGACACACTCCGTACTATCGGGTCCCGAGGTTGAAGCGAAAAGGTCCGCCATGACAAACGATCTACAATCCGGCTAGAAGGCATTTTACATGTCATTTTAAATTACATAGTCAATTTGACTGGGTATATTCCTCTTCAATACCATCCAACAGGCTATCTAGCTTACAGTCTTGTTGGGAATATTTGGCGGCCAACTCTACCTGGCCGTACACTAAACTGACAGGGATCTCCTTTCCATCGGGCCCTACAGGTCCGACCTCGGCCATGTGGTTTGGGTCAGCCTTTGTGTATCATGTCTTCACCATGGCCCAGGCCTCCCTGGCGCCTTGACGGCAGGCCGATATCTTCCATAATCGAAAGCGCCGCCGCGCTCCCTTCAGCTTCTCTGCAAGCTCTCCAAGGCCTTCGGGCAAGGAGACGGATGGCCACAAGGCCTGGGCGACGCCTTGCATCACCTGCCTAACTCGTTCGTGTAGTTGTGAGAGCTCAGGAAGACGGTCACCCATAGAATCGGGCAGTTCCTCCGCAGGTCGACCTATCAGCATACCTACAGACATAACTCTGTCAATCGACTTCCTCGCCGAACTCTTTTTTCGTAGTTCGTTCAAGCACTTACTAAAATTGCCGCGTTGAAGTCACCGGTTCTCCTTCAGGGAGCCCGACAGCTGAGCACGAACATCTTTTAGTTCCTCGCCCAGCTGGGTGTTGGCATCTTGGAGCTTATTCTTCTCTTGCCTCACCCTCGTAAGCACGTTCTCGCCGGCCTTTAACCGGCGCAAGAGTTGTTGCTTGTCCGGATCCACTCCGGCGCCATCTGCAACATTATTTTCAGATTTGGAAGCACGCCGTACTCTTCAACATACTTATCTTTCGAAGCATTTATTACCAGAGGGGGTCTCCTTGGCCTCCCCTGTCGCGGCTAGTGCGGCCTCAAGTTGGGCCTTGCACTCTTCCAGCTCCTCGGACAGTTGGGTATTCTTTTCAGTAAGATCCTGCATAACAAATGATCCTTAAATCAGTTGTTGTAACTATTTCAAGTCTCGGGGGCTACTGACATATATAACCATCAAATTTTCTCACCCGTATGTCTTTTACATACTGCAATATGGCTCTGGCTAGACCATTTTGAGCGGCGCGGAGGTACGCATCTCCCGTATTGAAGGCATCTAACACCTCTTGGGAGAAACAAGCGTCACGAAGAACTGTCCGGCGATGCCTGTGGTTCATGGCACTCTCCACCTCAGAATTGGTGGAAGACAGCCCATCCGCATCCTCTGTCGGAGGAACGTCCGGTGCGCGCCTACTGCCCGCCTCCGCTTCCGGACCCGGCCTTAGAGCCTGGCCGGTGGAGGCGCTCTTGGCAACCTCTCCGAATATAGTCCGGCGAGCGCTCTTTTTCCTGAAAAGAGAACAAGCATGTGTACGCCTCGAGGGAATAAAACCTGAGGGATAAAATGGCACGACTTACCGTTGCGCCGGTGTCTCAATCCGGACCGCGCTTCTTTTCAGCCTGCCGGACCTTGATGCCCCTTGTTGGCTAGCCCTGCAGGCTCGGCCCTCCGCCTCAAGGACTTCCCCTGCAAAGACGCCATTGATATACGGTGATCAAAAATAAGCACGGATGGATCATTTTAAGAGTGATGGGACTTCGGTCTTGGTTACTTGTGAGGCGGGAAGTAGTCCAGGATAATTGGCCGTAATGGCCACTAAGGTGTCGTCCTTGCTCAATTGATGAAACACCCCATCAATTAGCTCCACACATAAGTCTGGGTCCTCTTGGGAGTCCGGATCGAGGGACCGTTCCGGGTCCTCGGGTTGTGGAGGAGGGCTGTTTATCTCCTTTACAGTCTGGCGTTGAAATTGCTAGCCTAAGTACTTAACTATGGGAATATGAAAACGGATGGGCAAGTGAAAGTGTTCGCTTACCCAGCTTGGAGGATTGCACATAGAAAATCCGCCTCGTGGGTTGACACGGAGGAATTCCTCCTCTTCTCCCTTGTACAAAGAGGACAAGATCTTCATTAGAGTGGCAGCCGAATCCGGCCCCTTGCGGCCGCACCGGGTGGCGTTGTCCTCCCCGTTGAAATCCCACATGGGGTGGCCTCTGTACTGAAGCGACTGCACCCCCTGCATAATGCATGTGGCCATGACCTCGATCATGGTCAGTCCGGAATGGGCTAAGAACCTTATCCGGTTCATCAGGTAAAGGACGTCCTTGTCACTTTCCTTCTGAGGGCTTCGTGGGCGCCAGTTTAGGCGCTTCTTTAGAGGAGCATTGTCGAACTCGGGGAGGCCGATCCGAACAGGGTTTGGCAGGGGGACGTCTTCTATATAAAACCATTCTGAAGGCCAGTCTTCGGATGCCTTCTTTGGGGTTCTGGATAGATATCCGGTCCCAGTGATGCGCCATAGTTCGGCTCCTCCCACTTGATATATCAACCCCTCATGAGAACGGGGCACGAGGCAGAATAGCTTCTTCCACAGCGCGAAATGAGCCTTGATACCCAAAAACAGCTCGCAAAGGGCTACGAATCCCGCAATATGCAATATGGAGGCAGGCGTAAGGCTGTGCAACTGGAGGCCATAGAACTCCAGGAGCCCCCGAAGAAACGGATGGATTGGAAATCCGAGCCCTCTTATCAAATAAGGGACAAGGCATACCCGCTCTCCTTTGGAGGGATTGGGGACGCTCTCCGCTTGCTCTCCACCACTATAGGTGGTGAGCCCGGCTCGAACCGGGACCATGTA
This sequence comes from Triticum aestivum, assembly GCF_018294505.1. NCBI lineage: Eukaryota > Viridiplantae > Streptophyta > Magnoliopsida > Poales > Poaceae > Triticum > Triticum aestivum. Next base: position 709,440,388 of record NC_057801.1, read on the forward strand.
GGCCGGGGGGAGTAACCCCTTGGCTTGGAGCGCCGCTAGCTCGCTGTGCGGGACGGAGCATCTCTCCCAATCTCCAGGCTGAGGACTGGGAGGGCGAGAGGAGGAGCTGCGTCGACCGGCCATGATGGAATGGATCTTTGTCGAATGCGCTTCGATGAAAGCTCGCAAAGGGAGGATGGTGTGATTCGGATCTAAATCCCTGTCTCTTTTATAGGTAGCTCATTTGCACAGTTAGGGAGGTAAATGAAAAAACACCCTGGCTTTTCACATTCGTTTGACACGTGGAAGATGGCCATTATTGGGTGCAGAAGCCAAGGAGCGCAACATTCACCAGAAGCCGGACACTACTCAACAGGTATATGGGATTTGGAGAAGAACCCGCCTTGCAATGCCGAAGACAAATTTGCACGCTGGACTCATCGTCATTGAAGCCTGGTTCGGGGGCTACTGAGGGAGTCCCGGATTAGGGGGTGTCCGGATGACCGGACTATGACCTTTGTCCGGACTCCTGGACTGTGAAGATACAAGATTGAAGACTTCATCCCGTGTCCGGATGGGACTTTCCTTGGCGTGGAAGGCAAGCTTGGCGATACGGATATGTAGATCTCCTCCCATTGTAACCGACTCTGTGTAACCCTAGCCCTCTCCGGTGTCTATATAAACCAGAGGATTTTAGTCCATAGGACGAACAACAATCATACCATAGGCTAGCTTCTAGGGTTTAGCCTCTCTGATCTCGTGGTAGATCTACTCTTGTACTACCCATATCATCAATATTAATCAAGCAAGAGTAGGGTTTTACCTCCATCGAGAGGGCCCGAACCTGGGTAAAAACATCATGTCCCTTGTCTCCTGTTACCATCCGCCTAGATGCACAGTTCGGGACCACCTACCCGAGATCCGCTGGTTTTGACACCGACAGTTAGGTTCACCTTAATACTTCTTTTGTAGTTGTGGATGCTTGCAATAGGGGTTAATCATAAGTGGGATGCTTGTCCAAGAAAGTGCAGTACCCAAGCACCGGTCCACCCACATACCAAATAATCAAAGTAACGAACGCGAATCATATGAGCGTGATGAAAACTAGATTGACGATAATTCCCATGTGTCCTTGGGAGCGCTTTTCTCATATAAGAACTTCTCCAGGCTTGTCCTTTGCTACAAAAAGGATTGGGCCACCTTGCTACACCTTATTTACTTTCATTGCATGTTACCCGTTACAAATTATCTTTTTACAAAACTATATGTTACCTACAATTTCAGTGCTTGCAGAGAATACCTTACTGAAAACTGCTTGTCATTTCCTTCTGCTCCTTGTTGGGTTCGACACTCTTACTTATCGAAAGGACTATGATATATCCCCTACACTTGTGGGTCATCAAGACTCTTTTCTGGCGCCGTTGCTGGGGAGTGAAGCGCCTTTGGTAAGTGGAACTTGGTAAGGAAAAAATTATATAGTGTGCTGAAATTTACTGTCACTTGTTAGTATGGAAACTAATCCTTTGAGGGGCTTGTTCGGGGTATCTTCACCCCGACTAGTAGAGAAAAGAGTTGGTCCTCAACCTACTGAACCTACTGAAAATGTTTACTTTGAAATTCCTTCAAGTATGGTAGAGAAACTGCTAGCTAATCCTTTTATAGGAGATGGAACATTACATCCTGACTTGCACCTAATCTATGTAGATGAAGTTTGTGGATTATTTAAGCTTGCAAGTATGCCTGAGGATGTTATTAAGAAGAGGGTTTTCCCTTTATCTTTCAAGGGAGACGCATTGACATGGTATAGCCTATGTGATGACATGGGATCTTGGGACTATAAACGATTGAAATTGGAATTCCACTAGAAGTTTTATCCTATGAATCTTGTTCATTGTGATCGTAATTACATATATAATTTTTGGCCTCACAAAGGAGAAAGCATCGCTCAAGCTTGGGGGAGGCTTAAGTCAATGTTATATTCGTGCCCCAATCATGAGCTCTCAAGGGAAATGATTATTCAAAAAAATTATGCTCGGCTTTCTCTCAACAATCGCACCGTGCTTGATACTTCTTGTGTTGGGTCTTTTATGATGAATACTAATGAATTCAAATGGGATTTATTGGAAATAATTAAATGCAACTTGGGAGATTGGGAGCTCAACGAAGGTAAGGACTCAGGTATGACACCTAAGTTTGATTGTGTTAAATCTTTTATGGATACCGATGCTTTTTGTGGATTTAACACTAAATATGGACTTGACTCTTAGATAGTAGCTTCTTTCTGTGAATCATTTGCTACTCATGTTGACCTCCCTAAGGAGAAGTGGTTTAAATATAATCCTCCCACTGAAGTAAAAGTAGTTGCACCTATTACAGTTGAAGAAAAAACTATCACTTATAATGATCCTATTGTTCCTTCCACTTATATTGAGAAACCACCTTTCCCTGTTAGGATAAAGGATCATGCTAAAGCATCAACTATGGTTCGTAAAAGTAATACTAGAACATATACACCACCTGAGCAAATTAAAATTGAACCTAGTATTGCTGTGGTTAAAGATCTCTTGGCTGATAATATCGATGGGCATGTTATTTATTTCTGTGATGAAGCTGATAGAATTGCCAGACCTAATGCTAAGAAACATAGACCTGTAGTAGGCATGCCTGTTATTTCTGTTAAAAGAGGAGATCATTGTTATCATGGATTATGTGATATGTGTGCTAGTGTCAGCGCAATACCTTATTCCTTATATCAAGAAATTATGCATGATATTGCACCTGCTGAGGTAGAAGAAATTGATGTTACAATTAAGCTTGCCAATAGAGATACTATTTCACCAATTGGGATTGTTAGAGATGTTGAAGTTTTGTGTGGGAAAGTTAGATATCCTACTGATTTTCTTGTTCTTGGTTCCCCCCAAGATGACTTTTGTCCCATTATATTTGGTAGACCCTTCTTGAATACTGTTAATTTTAAGATAAACTGCAAAAAAGCTATTGTTACAATTGGTTTGGTTGATATGACTCATGAGTTTATTTTTGCTAAATTTCGTAGACAACCCCATGATAAAGAATTGCCTAGTAAGGATGAAATTATTGGTCTTGCTTCTATTGTTGTGCCTCCTAATGATCCTTTAGAACAATACTTGCTAGACCATGAAAATGATATGTTCATGAATGAAAGAAGGGAAATAGATGAAGTATTCTTTAAACAGGGACCCATTTTGAAACATAACTTACCTGTTGAAATCCTAGGGGATCCTCCACCACCTAAGGGTGATCCCGTGTTTGAGCTTAAACCATTACGTGATACTCTTAAATATGCATATCTTGATGAAAAGAAGATATATCCTGTTATTATTAGTGCTAACCTTTCAGAGCAGGAAGAGGAAAGATTATTGAAAACTCTGAAGAAGCGTCGTGCTGCTATTGGATATACTCTTGATGATATTAAGGGAATTAGTCCCACTCTATGTGAACACAAAATAAAATTGGAGGAAGACGCCAAACCAGTTATTGATCACCAATGACGATTAAATCCTAAGATGAAGGAAGTGGTGAGAAAGGAAATACTAAAGATCCTAGAGGCAGGTATAATTTATCACGTTGCTGATAGTAAGTGGGTAGGTCATGTCCATTGTGTCCCAAAGAAGGGATGTGTTACTGTCGTTCCTAATGATAAAGATGAATTGATCCTACAAAGAATTATTACGGGTTATAGGATGGTAATTGATTTCCGCAAATTAATTAAAGATACTAAAAAGGATCATTACCCTTTACCTTTTATTGATCAAATTCTATAAAGACTATCCAAACATACACATTTTTGCTTTCTAGATGGTTACTCTGGTTTCTCTCAAATACCTGTGTCAGCGGACGATCAAGAAAAGACCACTTTTACTTGCCCTTTCGGTACTTTTGCTTATAGACGTATGCCTTTGGGTTTATGTAATGCACCTGCTACTTTTCAAAGATGCATGATGGCTATATTCTCTGACTTTTGTGAATAGATTTGTGAGGTATTCATGGATGATTTCAAAATTTATGGATCCTCTCTTGATGATTGCTTGAGCAACCTTGAACCAGTTTTGCAGAGATGCGAAGATACTAGTCTTGTTTTGAATTGGGAGAAGTGCCACTTTGTGGTCAATGAAGGCATTGTCTTGGGGCATAAATTTTTTGAAATAGGTATTGAAGTTGATAAAGCTAAAGTTGATGCTATTGAAAATATGCCATGTCCCAAGGACATCAAAGGTATAAGAAGTTTCCTCGGTCATTCCGGTTTTTATAGGAGGTTCATTAAGGACTTCTCTAAAATTTATAGGCCTCTGACTAATCTATTACAAAAAGATATTCCTTTTGTCTTGGATGATGATTGTGTAGAAGCATTTGAAATACTTAAGAAAGCTTTGATTTCTGCACCTATTGTTCAGCCACCTGATTGGAATTTACCCTTTGAAATTATGTGTGATGCTAGTGATTATGTTGTTGGTGCTGTTCTAGGACAAAGAGTTGATAAGAAACTAAATGTTATTCAATATGCTAGTAAAACTCTAGACAGTGCCCAGAGAAATTATTCTACGACTGAAAAATAATTTTTAGCGGTTGTATTTGCTTTTGATAAGTTCAGACCTTATATTGTTGATTCTAAAATAACTATTCACACTAATCATGTTGCTATTAAATATATTATGGAAAAGAAAGATGCTAAAACTAGACTTATTAGATGGGTCCTCTTGCTACAAGAATTTGATTTACATATTATTGATAGAAAGGGAGCTTAGAACCCCGTTGCAGACAACTTGTCTAGGTTAGAGAATATTCTTGATGACCCACTACCTATTGATGATAGCTTTCCTGATGAACAATTAGCTGTCGCAAATGCTTCTCGTACTGCTCCATGGTACGATGATTATGCTAATTACACTGTTGCTAAATTCATACCACCTAGTTTTACATACCAGCAAAAGAAAAAGTTTTTCTATGATTTAAGACATTACTTCTGGAATGACCCACACCTTTATAAAGAAGGAGTAGATGGTGTTATTAGATGTTGTGTACCTGAGCATGAACATGAACAAATCCTACGCAAGTGTCAGTCTGAGGCATATGGAGGACACCACGCTGGACATAGAACTGCGCATAAGGTATTGCAATCCGGTTTTTATTGGCTTACTCTCTTCAAAGATGCCCGTAAGTTTGTCTTGTCTTGTGATGAATGTCATAGAATTGGTAATATTAGTAGACGTCAAGAAATGCGTATGAACTATTCCCTTGTCATTGAGCCATTTGATGTTTGGGGCTTTGAATATATGGGACCTTTTCCTGCCTCTAATGGGTATACACATATTTTATTTGCTGTTGATTACGTTACTAAGTGGGTAGAAGCTATTTCAACTAGTAGTTCTGATCACAACACCTCTATTAAGATGCTTAAAGAAGTTATTTTTCCGAGGTTTGGAGTCCCTAGATACTTAATGACTGATGGTGGTGCACATTTTATTCATGGTGCCTTCCGTAAAATGCTTGCTAAGTATGATGTTAATCACAGAATTGCATCTCCTTACCACCCACAGTCTACTGGCCAAGTAGAGCTGAGTAATAGAGAACTTAAATTAATTTTGCAAATGACTGTTAATAGATCCAGAAAGAATTAATCCAAGAAACTTGATGATGCATTATGGGCTTATAGAACTGCATATAAAAATCATATGGGTATGTCTCCATATAAAGTTGTTTATGGAAAATCTTGTCACTTACCTCTTGAACTAGAACATAAGGCATATTGGGCTATTAAAGAGCTCAATTATGATTTCGAACTTTCCAGTGAGAAAAGGTTATTTGACATTAGCTCACTTGATGAATGGAGAACCCAAGCTTATGAAAATGCCAAACTCTTTAAGGAAAAGGTTAAAAGATGGCATGACAAAAGGATACAAAAGCATAAGTTTAATGCAGGTGACTATGTGTTGCTTTTCAACTCTCGTATAAGATATTTTGCAGGAAAACTTCTCTCTAAATGGGAAGGCCCTTACATTATCGAGGAAGTCTATCGTTCCGGTGCCATAAAAATCAACAACTTCGAAGGCACAAATCTGAAGGTGGTGAACGATCAAAGAATCAAACATTATATCTCACGTAACCCAATAAATGTTGAAACTAATGTTATTGAAACCGTAACCCCGGAGGAATACGTAAGGCACACTTTCCAGAATGTCCCAAACTCCGAAAAGGAATAGGTATGTGGTATGGTAAGTAAACCGACTCCAAATCAATTCTAACAGCAGTAGTTCTCCGTTTTGGAATATCTAAGAAAATAGGAAAATAAGAAGTAGTCCGGGATGGAAACGAGGCGTGCACAAGGGTGGAGGGCGTGCCCTACCCCCTGGGCGTGCCCCCCTGCCTCGTGGGCACCTCGTGTGCTCTCCGGACTCCATTTTCTTGCATGATAATTCTTTTGGTCGGTGAAAATTCATTATATAATCTCCCGAAGGTTTTGACCACCGTATCATGCAAATATCCTCTATCTTTGTTTCGACCTGTTTTTCAGACAGATCTAGATCACCATGACGTCTTCAAGAGCCCCCAAGGACAAGTTTTTCGAGAAGGTCATTGATACATCTCCAACGTATCTATAATTTTTTATTGTTCCATGCTATTATATTACCTATTTTGGATGTTTATGGGCTTTATTTTATACATTATTATCATTTTTGGGACTAACCTACTAACCGGAGGCCCAGCCCGTATTGCTGTTTTTTGTCTATTTCAGTATTTCGAAGGAAAGGAATATCAAACATAGTCCAAACGGAATAAAACCTTCGGAAGCGTGATTTTTGGAACGAACGTGATCCAGAGGACTTGGAGTGCAAGTCAAGAAGTAGCCGAGGCGGCCACGAGAGGGTAGGGCGCCGCCCCCTATAGGGCTTGTCCCCCTGTCTCGTGGGCCCCTCGGGCGGCCACCGACGTACTTCTTCCTCCTATATAAGCCTACATACCCCCAAAAACGTCCAGGTGGAAACCGAAACACAATTTCCACTAACGTAACCTTCTGTATCCGCGAGATCCCATCTTGGAGCCGTCGTTGGTGTTCTGCCGGAGAGGGATTCCACCATGGAGGGCTTCTATATCAACACCATAGCCCCTCCGATGAGTTGTGGGTAGTTTACCACAGACCTTCGGGTCCATAGTTATTAGCTAGTTGGCTTCTTCTCTCTTTTTGGATCTCAATGCAATGTTCTCCCACTCTCTTGTGGAGATTTATTCGATGTAATCTCTTTTTGCGGTGTGTTTGTCGAGATTCGATGAATTGTGGGTTTATGATCAAGTTTATCTATGGATAATAATTGAATCTTATTTGAATTCTTTTATATGATTGAGTTATCTTTGCAAGTCTCTTCGAATTATCGGTTTGGTTTGGCCTACTAGATTGAACTTTCTTGCCATGGGAGAAGTGCTTAGCTTTGGGTTCAATCTTGCGGTGTTCTTACCCAGTGACAGAAAGGGTTGCAAGACATGGATTGTATTGTTGCAATCGAGGATAAAAAGATGGGGTTTATATCATATTGCTTGAGTTTATCCCTCTACATCAGGTCATCTTGCTTAATGTGTTAGTCTGTTCTTAGGAACTTAATACTCTAGATGCATGCTGGATAGCGGTCGATGTGTGGAGTAATAGTAGTAGATGCAGGCAGGAGTCGGTCTACTTGTTGCAAACGTGATGCCTATATACATGATCATGCCTAGATAACGTCATAATTATTCGCTTTTCTATCAATTACTCGACAGTAATTTGTTCACCCACCGTAATACTTATGCTCTCGAGAGAAGCCACTAGTGAAACCTATGGCCCCCGGGTCTATCTCTTATCATATTTGCTTTCAATCTACTTTTATTTGCATCTTTATTTTCTACATCTATATTATAAAATACCAAAAATATATTTATCTTATCATATTATCTCTATCAGATCTCACTTTCACAAGTGGTCGTGAAGGGATTGACAACCCCTTTGTCGCGTTGGTTGCGAGTTCTTTGTTTGTTTGTTTAGGTTCGTGGGACTTGTTGATAAGCCTCCTACTGGATTGATACCTTGGTTCTCAAAAACTAAGGAAAATACTTACGCTACTGTGCTGCATCACCCTTTCCTCTTCAAGGAAAACCAACGCAAGCTCAAGACGTAGCAAGAAGGATTTCTGGCGCCGTTGCCGGGGAGGTCTTCGCTCAAGTCAAGACATACCAAGTACCCATCACAAACTTATCTCCCTCGCATTTACATTATTTTCCATTTTCCTCTCATTTTCCTCTCCCCCACTTCACCCTTGCCATTTATTCGTCGTTCTTCTGTTCGTCTTTTTTCTTTGATGTCTTACTTGGCTCATTTGCTCGTTTGGTTGGAATAGTTGTTTATTTATTGCTAAACAGAGAACCTAAGATCTATGGATCCTCATATGCTTGCTAATCTTTTTGAAGAGATCCAATTATGATGAACCAATTTCTATTGAGTTTTGTGCACTAGATTATCTTTATGAAGCTTTGCTCAAAATTTGCGAGTCTAAAAATTATGATGAAGAAATTTATGAAGAGATTCATGATAACTCCTTGAATAAAAAGCATGATTTCAATGATTTTCCTATAAATTCTCTTGATGTCAATTTTGCTAATAATATGCAAAACCCTAAGCTTGGGGATGCTAGTTTTGCTATGTCTACTACTTGTTTCAATGATCATGATTGGGGTGATTCTTCTTATAACCTTGAATATTTATTTAATCCCCATGATGAATATGAGATTGATAATAGTGTTTGAAATAATGTTGAAAGTGGGTTTGGAAGAGTGTCAACTTTAAATCCCGCATATTTGGAGTATGTTCAATCTTATGATATTTTTGATAAAAGTGGGTTCAGAAAGGTCATGACTTTAGTTAATGTTAATCCCACTATCTTGGAAGAGTGTAAAATTTGCATGCATGTGCATCATGTTGATAATATGTTTTGTGATAGCTATTTTGTGGAATTTGCCTATGATCCTACATGTAATTATTACGAGAGAGGAAAATATGGTTGTAGAAATTTCCATGTTACTAAATTACCTCTCGTTATGTTGAGATTGCTATTGTTTCTTTCCACTTTCTTGCATATGCTAATTTTTGCTTGCTATGATAATTTGTTTCCTTATTAAATGCCTATGCATAGGAAGTATGTTAGACTTATATGTTTATCACATGTTTTATGATGCTCCCTTTTATGCTTCAATTCTTGTCTTTCATGTGAGCATCATTGAAATCTCAATGCCTAGCTAAAAAGGCTTTAAAGAAAAGTGCTTGTTTGGAGACAACACAATATTTTTCCTTGCTGTTATTCAATAAATTTTGTTTCTACTTTCCGTTTAGATGTGTTTTCATGTTTTATTTAGTGTTTGTGCCAAGTAGAACCTATAGGATAACCTATGATATGAGTTGATTTGATTCTGCTGAAAAACAGAAACTTTGTGCTCTCGAGAAAAAATTCAATAAATCACAAGAATGATATTTTGCATTGATTCTTTTTTCTGCTGTTCAATAAACAAATGTTTTAGGACTTCCTATTTTTGTAGGATTTTTGAGGTTCCATAAGTTTGCGTTAGCTACATATTTCTACAGACTCTTCTGTTTTTGACAGATTCTGTTTTTCGTGTGTTGTTTGCTTATTTTGATGCATCTATGTCTAGTATGTAAGGGTATGAACCATAGAGAACTTGGAATACAGTAGGATTAACACCAATATAAATAAAGAATGAGTTAATTACAGTACCTTATGTGGTGGTTTTGTTTTCTTTCACTAACAGAGCTTATAAGATTTCCTGTTGAGTTTTGTGTTGTGAAGTTTTCAAGTTTTGGGTAAAGATCTGATGGACTATGGAATAAAGGGTGGCAAAAGCCTAAGCTTGGGGCCAAGGCACCTCAAGATATTCAAGAATAGCCAAAAGCCTAAGCTTGGGGATGCCCCCGGATGGCATCCCCTCTTTCGTCTTCGTTCATTGGTAACTTTATGTGGAGTTATATTCTTATTTGCTACATGATATGTGTTTTGCTTCGAGCGTCGTGTATTATATTAGTCTTTGCTTGTTAGTTTACAACAATCATACGTGATGTAACACACCTTTTGGGAGAAGCCTATTTGCTTAGGATTTGATAGAATACTCTATGTTCTTCACTTATATCTTTTGAGCTTGATAGTTTTTGCTCTAGTGCTTCACTTGTATCTTTTAGAGCACGGTGGTGGATTAATTTTGAAGAAATTGTTGATCTCTCATGATTCACTTATATTTTAGAACATCATGGTATTTTCTATGGTTATAAATTGGTCCTAGAATGACGAGCATCCAAGTTGGGTATAATAAAAACTATCATATGAAGTGAATTGGATGCTATGATCAACTTGATATTTGATGATTGTTTTGAGATAGGGAGGTAGTGATATTAAAGTCATGCTAGTTGGGTGATTATGAATTTAAAGAATTCTTGTGTTGAAGTTAGCAAGTCCCATAGCATGCACGTAGGGTTAAAGTTGTGTAACAAATTTGAAGCATGAAGTGTACCTGGCTTGTGCATCCTTATGAGTGGCGGACAGGGACGAGCGGTGGTCTTTTCCTACCAATCTATCCCACTAGGAGCATGCGCGTAGTTCTTGGTTTTTGATGACTTCTAAATTTTTTCAATAAGTATATGAGTTCTTATGACTAATGTTGAGTCCATGGATTATACGCACTTTTACCTTTCCATCATTGCTAGCCTCTTCGGTACCGTGCATTGCCCTTTCTCACCTTGAGAGTTGGTGCAAACTTCGCCGGTGCATCCAAACCCCGTGATATGATATGCTCTGTCACACATAAACGTCCTTATGTCTTCCTCAAAACAGCCACCATACCTACCTATTTATGGCATTTCCATAGCCATTCCGAGATATATTGCCATGCAACTTTCCACCGTTCCGTTTATCATCATCATGACATACATTACTTTTGTCATATTGCCATTGCATGATCATGTAGTTGACATCGTATTTGTGGCAAAGCCACCATGCATAATTTTTCATACATGTCACTCTTGATTCATTGCACCATCCCGGTACACCGCCGGAGGCATTCATATAGAGTCATATCTTGTTCTAGTTTCGAGTTGTAATTCATGTGTTGTAATCAATAAAAGTGTGATGATCATCATTATTAGAGCATTGCCCAAAAAGAAAAAAAAAAGGAAAGGCCAAAAGAAAAAAAAACAAAGCCGAAAAAAGGCCAAAAGAAAAAAAAAAAAAGGAAAAAAAGAAAAAAAAAGAAAAAAAAAGAAAAAAAAGAGAAAATAAATAAATAAAAAGGGCAATGCTACTATCTCTTTTTCCACACTTGTGCTTCAAAGTAGCACCTTGTTCTTTATTGAGTATCATATATTGTGCTTCAAAGTAGCACCATGTTCTTCATGTAGAGAGTCTCATAGGTTGTCACTTTTCATATACTAGTGGGAATTTTTCGTTATAGAACTTGGCTTGTATATTCCTACGACGGGCTTCCTCAAATGCCCTAGGTCTTCGTGAGAAAGCAAGTTGGATGCACACCCACTAGTTTTCTTTTGTTGAGCTTTCATTCATTTATAGCTCTAGTGCATCCGTTGCATGGCAATCCCTACTCGTCATGTTGACATCAATTGATGGGCATTCCCATAGCCCGTTGATTATCCTCGTCACTGTGAGACTTTCTCCTTTTTTGTCTTCTCCACACAATCCCGAATCATTATTCTATTCCACCCATAGCCCGTTGATTATGCTCATGTATTGCGTCAAGGTTGAAAAAGTTTGAGATTATTTAAGTTCGAAAAAAATGCTTGGTTTGTCATCGGGGGTATAGAAGTTGGGAACATCTTTGTGTGACGAAAATGAAGCATAGCCTAACTATATGATTTTGTAGGGATGAATTTTCTTTAGCTATATTTTTTTTGAGAAGACATGATTTCTTTTATTAGTATGCTTGAAGTATTACTATTTCTTTTGTCAATATGAACTTTTATCTTGAATCATTTGGATCTGAACATTCATGCCACAATAAAGAGAAAATTACATTGAGAATTATGCTAGGTAGAATTCCACGTCAAAAATTCTATTTTTATCATTTACCTACTCGAGGACGAGCAGGAATTAAGCTTGGGGATGCTTGATATGTCTCCAACGTATCTATAATTTTTGATTGTTCCATGCTATTATATTACCTGTTTTGGATGTTTATGGGCTTTATTTTATACATTATTATCATTTTTGGGATTAACCTACTAACCGGAGGCCCAGCCCATATTGCTGGTTTTCTGTCTATTTCATTATTTCAAAGGAAAGGAATATCAAATGGAGTCCAAACGGAATAAAACCTTCGGAAGCGTGATTTTTGGAACGCACGTGATCTAGAGGACTTGGAGTGCAAGTCAAGAAGCAGCCGAGGTGGCCACGAGAGGGTAGGGCGCGCCCCCTATCTCGTGGGCCCCTCAGGCGGCCACCGACGTACTTCTTCCTCCTATATAAGCTTACATACCACAAAAACTTCTAGGGAGCAACCGAAACACAATTTCCACCACCGTAACCTTCTGTATCCGCGAGATCCCATCTTGGAGCCGTCGCCGGCGTTCTGCCGGATGGGCATTCCACCACGGAGGTCTTCTACATCAATGCCATAGCCCCTCTGATGAGTTGTGAGTAGTTTACCACAGACCTTCGGGTCCATAGTTATTAGCTAGTTGGCTTCTTCTCTCTTTTTGGATCTCAATACAATGTTCTCCCCCTCTCTTGTGGAGATCTATTCGATGTAATCTCTTTTTGCGGTGTGTTTGTCGAGATTCGATGAATTGTGGGTTTATGATCAAGTTTATCTATGGATAATAATTGAATCTTATTTGAATTCTTTTATATGATTGAGTTATCTTTGCAAGTCTCTTCGAATTATCGGTTTGGTTTGGCCTACTAGATTGAACTTTCTTGCCATGGGAGAAGTGCTTAGCTTTGGGTTCGATCTTGCGGTGTTCTTACCCAGTGACAGAAAGGGTTGCAAGACATGTATTGTATTGTTGCAATCGAGGATAAAAAGATGGGGTTTATATCATATTGCTTGAGTTTATCCCTCTACATCATGTCATCTTGCTTAATGTGTTACTCTGTTCTTATGAACTTAATACTCTAGATGCATGCTGGATAGCGGTCGATGTGTGGAGTAATAGTAGTAGATGCAGGCAGGAGTCGGTCTACTTGTTGCGAACGTGATGCCTATATACATGATCATGCCTAGATAACGTCGTAATTATTCGCTTTTCTATCAATTGCTCGACAGTAATTTGTTCACCCACCGTAATACTTATGCTCTCGAGAGAAGCCACTAGTGAAACCTATGGCCCCCGGGTCTATCTCTTATCATATTTGCTTTCAATCTACTTTTATTTGCATCTTTATTTTCTGCATCTATATTATAAAATACCAAAAATATATTTATTGTATCATATTATCTCTATCAGATCTCACTTTCGCAAGTGGCCGTGAAGGGATTGACAACCCCATTGTCGCGTTGGTTGCGAGTTCTTTCTTTGTTTGTGTAGGTTCATGGGACTTGTTGATAAGCCTCCTACTGGATTGATACCTTGGTTCTCAAAAACTGAGGAAAATACTTACGCTACTGTGCTGCATCACCCTTTCCTCTTCAAGGAAAACCAACGCAAGATCAAGACGTAGCAATCATCAACCCCTATCTCGCGGAGGTGCTGCGACACCCTCAAACCATTGAGATGCGCGAGGGTGTGCTGCACATCCGCGATGTTGAGGGACCAAGGAGGACCGGAAGCATGGAGACAAAACTCGAAGCAATGGAGCAACAAGTTTTCAAGTGCCAAGGGATGGTGGAACATGGACTCAACTCCAACCACATGATGATCGCGGTGTTCACCAACAAGCACAAGCTGGACACCAAGAACATTGAGGAGACCATCTTCAAGCTTCACGAGAAAATTGAGCACCTCCAAGCCCAAATCTACGACCTGCAAAACCAAATTATGAGTATGAATATAGATTCAAGAGGATGAGTTTGGCTGCAGATTTTTGGATCCCGGAGACTCGATCATGTTTCTATGATGGGGAGCCTATGCCTTGGAAGATGGAGGACAAGCCTACATCATCAATAACACCACCTTCTTCGCCAGCAAAGCAGACATAATCACATGGGTATGGGCACTCCCCTTGGCAACTGCCAAGCTTGGTGGAGGTGCCTCGGTATCGTATCACCATCACACTCCTATCTTTACCGTTTTACTTAGTTAGATTCTTTTAGTAATATCTCAATCCAATAGAATAAATTTTTGGTATGATTTATCTTTGAGTTTTGCCTCATGATCCCTCTTTGTAATCGAGTCCGTGAGCTATATAATAAAGATTAGTGTCGAGTCAAGGGCTTTGCTATTTTGCCATGATCTTGAGGGAATAAAAAGAAAAAGGAATAATAAAAAGAAGTAAAGAGATCATATTGATCTTATGGAGAGTAATGACTTCACATCTAAAGAGTATGATGAATAAAAGTTGTTGAGAGTTGGCAAACATAATTTTGGTCATCGTTGCAATTAATAGGAAGTAATAAAGAAAGAGAGGTTCTCACATACAAATATACTATCTTGGACATCTTTTATGATTGTGATCACTCATTAAAATATGACATGCTAATGAGTTGACGTTGGACAAGGAAGACAATGTAATGGGTTATGTTTTCGTCTATATGAAATAAAATATATTGTCATGGATCATCCAACATGTTGAGCTTTCCTTTCCCTCTCATGCTAGCCAAATTCCTTGCACCAAGTAAAAATTACTTGTGCTTCCAAAATACCCTTAAACCAGTTTTGCCATGAGAGTCCACCATATCTACCTATGGATTGAGTAAGATCCTTCAAGTAAGTTGTCATGTTGTATGCAATAAAAATTACTCTCTAAATATGTATGACTTATTAGTGTGGAGAAAATAAGCTTTATATGATCTTGTGATATGGAAGTAATAAAAGTGACAGACTGCATAATAAAGGTCTTTATCACAAATGGCAATATAAAGTGACGTTCTTTTGCATTAAGATTTTGTGCATCCAACCATAAAGCACATGCAACCTCTGCTTCCCTTTGCGAAGGGTCTATCTTTTATTTTTTTGTTTTATACATTATGCAAGAGTCATGGTGATCTTCACCTTTCCTTTTTATATTTTATCCTTTTGCAAGCACCTTGTGTTGGAAAGATCCTGATATATATATCCAATTGGATGTAAGTTAGCATGAACTATCATTGTTGACATTACCCTTGAGGTAAAAGGTTGGGAGGCAACACTATGAGCCCCTATCTTTCTCTGTGTCCGATTAAAACTCCATACCCATAAGTACTGAGTGAGTGTGAGCAATTATGAAAGACTAAATGATGGTTGAGTATGTGGACTTGCTGAAAAGCTCTTATAGTGACTCTTTTCGATGTTATGATAAAATGCAATTGCTTCAATGACCAAGAATATAGTTGTTAGTTTTCAATGAAGTTTCTGAGTCATACTTGACATTGTGAATAGATTGTTACTTTAACATAAGTAATCGTATGACAATATATATATATATATATATGTTGCTGTTATAAGAATGATCATGATGCCCTCATATTCGTATTTTATTTTATCGACACCTCTATCTCTAAACATGTGGACATATTTCTCGATACCGGCTTCCGCTTGAGGACAAGCGAGGTCTAAGCTTGGGGGAGTTGATACGTCCATTTTGCATCATGCTTTCATATTGATATTTATTGCATTATGGGCTGTTATTACATGATATATCACAATACTTATGCCTATTCTCTCTTATTTTACAAGGATTACATCAAGAGGGAGAATGCCGGCAGCTGGGATTCTGGGCTAGAAAAGGAGCAAATATTAGAGACCTATTCTGCACAGCTCCAAAAGTCCTGAAACTCCACGCAAGTCATTTTTGGAATTAATAAAAAATACTGGCGAAGGAATTAGCGTTAGGGGGCCCATACCCTGTCCACAAGGGTGGGGGGCGCCCCGCGTAGGGCATGCCCCGTGCCTCATGGCCCCCCTGACAGCCCTCCGGTGGCCATCTTCTGCTATATGAAGTGTTTTACCCTGGAAAGAATCAGAAGCAAGCTTACGAGGGGAAACTCCACCGCCACGAGGCGGAACCTTGGCGGAACCAATCTAGAGCTCCGACGGAGCTGTTCTGCCGGGGAAACTTCCCTCCGGGAGTGGGAAATCATCACCATCGTCATCACCAACGATCCTCTCATCGGGAGGGGGTCAATCTCCGTCAACATCTTCACTAGCACCATCTCCTGTCAAACCCTAGTTCATCTCTTGTATCCAATCTTTGTACCCAAACCTTAGATTGGTACCTGTGGGTTGCTAGTAGTGTTGATTACTCCCTGTAGTTGATACTAGTTGGTTTATTTGGTGGAAGATCATATGTTCAGATCCTTAATGCATATTAATACCCCTCTGATTATGAACATGAATATGCTTTGTGAGTAGTTACATTTGTTCCTGGGAACATGGGAGAAGTCTTGCTATTAGCAGTCATGTGAATTTGGTATTCGTTGATATTTTGATGAGATGTATGTTGTCTCTCCTCTTGTGGTGTTATGTGAACATCGACTACATGACACTTCACCATTATTTGGGACTAGAGTAAAGCATTGGGAAGTAATAAGTAGATGATGGGTTGCTAGAGTGACAGAAGCTTAAACCCTAGTTTATGTGTTGCTTCGTAAGGGGCTGATTTGGATCCACATGTTTCATGCTATGGTTAGGTTTACCTTAATACTTCTTTCGTAGTTGCAGATGCTTGCAATAGGGGTTAATCATAAGTGGGATGCTTGTCCAAGAAAGGGCAGTACCCAAGCACCGGTCCACCCACATACCAAATTATCAAAGTAAAGAACGCGGATCATATGAGCGTGATGAAAACTAGCTTGACAATAATTCCCATGTGTCCTCGGGAGAGCTTTTCTCATATAAGAACTTGTCCAGGCTTGTCCTTTGCTACAAAAATGATTGGGACACCTTGCTGCACCTTATTTACTTTCATTGCTTGTTACCCGTTACAAACTATCTTATTACAAAACTATCTGTTACCTACAATTTTAGTGCTTGCAGAGAATACCTTACTGAAAACCGCTTGTCATTTCCTTCTTCTCCTCGTTGGGTTCGACACTCTTACTTATCGAAAGGACTAGATAGATACCCTACACTTGTGGGTCATCACTCCACATACTCAACCATCATTTAAACTTCTATGATTTCTAACTCTCACAGCATACATATGAGCAAAAATTCTCAACCGGACACATAGAAAGATAGGGGCTTATAATTTTGCCTCCCAAATTATTCACCTCAAGGGCGGTGCCAACAATAATAACTCATGATCACTCACATTTATATGTGCCTAGATCTTTCCCCGCCACTTGATACTTGCTAAATAGAAAATAAAAAGGAATAGAGGAAAATACTTTGACTCTTGCATAAAACTAAATACATAAAAGTAAAAGATAGGCCCTTCGTAGAGGGAATCAGAGGTTGTCATGTGCTTTTTGGTTTGTATGCATGATCTCTTAGTGCAAAAGAACGTCACAATATATTGCCCCTTATGAGACCAACCTTTATTATGCAGTCTATCACTTTTATTACTTTGCCATCACAAGTTCGTACAACGCTTAATTTCTCTTACACTAAATGATGAAACAAAATTAGAAGCAATCTTTATTGCCTTATTGCACAGATGACAACTTACTTGAAGGATCTTAATCAATCCCTAGGTAGGTACGGTGGACTCTCAAACATGGATTTGGGTTTAAGGTTTTTGGATGCACAAGTAGTATCTCTACTTAGTGCGGATTTTTGGCTAGCATGATATTGAGCAAGCACCACATGTTGAAGGATCTATGACAATATAACTTCTATGTGAATATGAACAACCATAAATCATTATGTTGTCTTCCTTGTCCAACGTCAACAATTTTGGCATATAATATTTAATGGGGGCTCACAATCATAAAAGACGTCCAAGATAGAATATTTGCATGTGAATCTTGTCTTCCCTTATTATTTCTTTCATGAGTCACATCATTGACCAATGCTATGTTTGTCAACTTTCAATAAAATTTACCACTTATACTTTTACTTATGTGATGTCGTTACTAACCATAAGACTAGATATGATCTTTTTCATTTATTTCTTTTTTATTTGATTGCAACAAGGAAGTAAAGAAACAAAAACTCAAACTAAACATTATTATATATCTTGCACACGATTACATAAATAGGTAGATCACTAAGTAGACACTCGAAAACAGAACGAACTAACTTTTATTCAACTAAATCATAAGATAACTAAAAATCAAACTAAAATAGATAAAGTCAAAGATAGTGGTGGTGATACGATACCGGGGCACCTCCCCCAAGCTTGGCACAAGCCAAGGGGAGTGCCCATACCATGTACTCAAGTCTTATTTATTAGGGAAGATGGTGGTGGTGATGAGGTAGCTAGTAGTCTTCAACAGGTACTCCAATCTACGGATGATGCTCCGGAGGGTGACGATGTGTTCGTGTAACAAAATATTTTCACAAGTGAGGTACTTATTTTGAACATGAACCGTCTTGAAGGTCTTAAAGGCTTCAATTTCAGTGGGGGTGAGATGAGCATAGTAAGGTTGAAGGATATCATCTTCCTCTTCCGTCGGAATAGCTTGCCCTCCTATTTGAGTTTGATCCACCGTAGCCTCCTTCCCCTTGTTCTCCTGGATGGCTTCTTTTGGTTCCTCTCTTTTCAGTTGTATCTTCGTCAACCAAGCATCTTCTTCATCATTGTTGGAAGGGGGAGAAGACATGATGCTTGGCTTTGCTAGATCTGACAGAGAAACAACACAAAACAAGAACAAAATATTTCTCCTTGATACGGTGGTCAATACATTTGTGGCATATATAAAGATTTTTTTAATCTTGGGAAACAAGCATACGAGAGGAAAACGGAGTCGGGAAGGTCCCCGAGGTGGGTACTACCTACCTGGGCACACCAGGTAAGGCAAGCGCGCCCTGATGTCTTGTGCCCTCCTTGGTTACGTTTGCAATTCCCATCACAGAGGCAACTATCGACGGTGAGGTTGAGGGGGACACGGCGCCTGAGGGGGCGCCACTGCTGGGAGAGAAAGGTGGTCCGGATGGCAGATTTGGTGGGGAGGAGGGCGATGATGAGGAGCAGCATGTCGTCGGGGAGGCTGTTGATGAAGTCAAGGCTCATCGGATGCGGTTTTGGCTCGAGCCACCTCTGCTTGTTGGCTGCCTTGCCATCCATCTCAGCCGGCGGCGACTCCGGTTTACACGTGTGCTGGTGTGTATTATGTGCTGGGTGTGCGGGAGTGCGTCCTTGTATGCATACCGCCATGCAGTGGTGTAGTGTGCGCGAGTGCGTCCTTCACGCGGAAGAACTGTGCCCTCAATTTACTAGCATGTGGGGTGCTACCGCGAGTGGTTTCAACTTTGTTTACTTCACCGTGTCACATGGGCCTCTAGTTTATATATTTTCACCCACTGCCACATGGGCCAACACACCAAGATAGAGAACATGAGCTGACAAGGCAACATGTGGACTGGTTGACCCGTCGACTAAACAATATACAGAGCCATACACTCACACAATGACCGTATGATCCCTCGGTAAAGAGAGATAGAGTGAGAGCGAAGGCCCGTGAGAGATACTTCATAAACAGAGAGAAAGAGATACTCCCTCCATTCAACAATGTAGTGCCTATAATTTTTTGAAAAGTCGAACTTTTGAAACTTCAACCAAGTTTATAAATAAATTACTTATATCTTCAATACCAAAGATATATGATGTGAACTTAGTACATCTTGTCAGTAATCTATTGATCATTCTGGATGTAAATTTTTTCCACATATAGCTGGTGAAACTTTGTGAGGTTTTGACTTTTCAAAACGTCCATAAGTGATGGTCCTGGGAGAGTACCTAACTAGAGAGAGAGAGAGAGAGAGAGTGAAAGACGACATGGACAACACACGATAAAGTAGATAAAAATGTGTGAGTCTTATGCAAACATATCATGCATGCATCTTCGAAGGCGGACGCGAGGTGAGGAGATAGTGTGTGGTTGTTTGCAACATAGAGAGAAAGTCTGGCAAACAAGGGAGAGAGGACGAGATAGACTTATGGAGAAATTGTAGGCATGGGGAGTGAGATACTGTGTGTTTATGATAGAGAGACCCCCTTGAGATCGTGATGGGACTACATGGGTGGGACATCGAGTGTCACAAGGTGTGTGCGCGATAGAAGATACCCCAAGAGGGATCGTGATTGACATAGGGATGGTAGGAGACAATACGTGTGTTGGTGATGGATAGTGAGAGGTAGTCATACCTAGGAGGGAGTGCATGTGCCTATGATGGAGTGAAGGATTATGGTACATAGGGGGGTGCATGTCAGATAGAGAGAGAACTAGAGGGGAGTGTGATGATCAACAAGTACAGGGGATGAATCATAGTCCTATCGATAAGTAAGAGTGTCGAACCCAATGAGGACCAGAAGGAAATGACAAGTGGTTTTCAGCAAGGTATTCTCTGCAAGCACTAAAATTATAAGTAACGAGTACTTTGATAGTAAGGTAATTTGTAACGAGCAAGTAATGGTAACGGAAAAAAAAGTGCAGCAAGGTAGCCCAATCCTTTTGAGGCAAAGGACAGGCTAAAACAGTCTCTTGTGATAAGCAAAGTGTTCTTGAGGGTGCACGGGAATTTCATCTAGTCACTTTCATCATGTTGGTTTGATTCGTGTTCGCTACTTTGATAATTTGATATGTGGGTGGACCGGTGCTTAGGTGTTGTTCTTACTTGAACAACCCTCCTACTTATAATTAATCCCCTCGCAAGCATTCGCAACTATGAGAAAAGTGTTAAGATAAAAACTAACCATGGCATTACACTTTTGGATCCAAATCAGTCCCTTACGAAGTAGCGCATAAACTAGGGTTTAAGCTTCTGTCACTCTCGCAACCCATCATCTAATAACTACTCCACAATGCATTACCTTAGGCCCTAATAAGGTGAAGTGTCATGTAGTCGATGTTCACATGACACCACTAAGGGAATCACAACTACATACCATCAAAATATTGAACGCAGATCAAGTTCACATGATTACATGCAACAAAATTTCTCCCGGGACCTCAAGAACAAAAGTAACTACTCACAAATGATAATCATGCTCAAGATCAGAGGGGTATTAAATAGCATAAAGGATCTGAAGATATAATCTTCCACCAAATAAACCATATAGTAATCAACTACAAGATGTAGTCAACACTACTAGTCACCCACAAGCACCAATTTAAGGTTCCGGTACAAAGATTGAACACAAGAGATGAAATAGGGTTTGAGAACAGATGGTGTTGTTGAAGATGTTGATGAAGATCGCCCTCCCCAAGACGGGAGAGTTGTTGGTGATGATGATGGCGATGATTCCCCCCTCTGGGAGGGAAGTTCCCCCGATGGGATCACTCTACCGAGGGCAAAAGTGCTCCTGCCCAAGTTTCGCCTCGAGACGGTGGCGCTTCATCCCGTAAGTCCTCCTCTTATTGTTTTTCTAGGTCAAAATGACTTATATACCAGAAGAGGGGTACCGGAGGTGGGCTGAGGAGGGCACAACCCACCAGGGCGCGCCTGGGCTTGATACATCTCCAACGTATCTATAATTTTTGATTGTTCCATGCTGTTATATTATCATTGTTGGATGTTTTACAATCATTTTATATTATTTTTTGTTACAAACCTATTGACATAGTGCCCAGTGCCAGTTGTTGTTTTTGCTTGTCTTTTACATCGCATGAAATCAATACCAAACAGAGTCCAAATGCAGCGAAACTTTTTGTGGATTTTTTCAGACCAGATGACACAAGATGGGCCGAAGAAGTACCAGAGGGGTGCCCCGAGAGGGGCACAACCTATGAGGGCGTGCCTGGCGGCCCAGGCGCCCCCAGGTGGGTTATGTCCACCTCGGTGGCCTCAAGCACCACCTCTTTGCTCTCTAAATACCCCAATATTCTAGAAACCCTAAGGGAGTCGACGAAAATCAATTCCAGCTGTCGCAAGTTCCAGAAACACCAGATCCAATCTAGACACCATCACAGACGGGTTCATCATGTCCATTGGTGCCTCTTCGATGATGCGTGAGTAGTTCATTGTAGACCTATGGGTCCGTAGTTAGTAGCAAGATGGCTTCCTCTCTCTCGTTTGATTCTCAATAGAATGGTCTCTTGGAGATCCATATGATGTAACTATTTTTGCGGTGTGTTTGTTGGGATCCAATGAACTTTGAGTATATATATGATCAGATCTATGTTTTCATCCTGAAAGTTATTTGAGTCTTCTTTGATCTCTTATATGCATGATTTCTTATAGCCTCATATTTCTTATCCGATATTTGGGTTTTGTTTGGCCAACTTGATTTATTTATCTTGCAATGGGAAGAGGTGCTTTGTGATGGGTTCGATCTTACGGTGCTTGATTCCTATGACAGAAGGGGAACGACACATATGTATCATTGCTATTAAGGGTAACAAGATGGGTTCTATTTCTACATAAATAGATCTTGTCTACATCATGTCATCCTTCTTATTGCATTACTCTGTTTTCCCATGAACTTAATACACTAGATGCATGTTGGATAGCGGTCGATGTGTGGAGTAATAATAGTAGATGCAGGCAGGAGTCAGTGTACTAATCTTGGACGTGATGCCTATATAATGACCATTGCCTAGATATCGTCATTATTATTTGAAGTTCTATCAATTTCCCACCAGTAATTGTTTTCCCACCGTTTGCTATTTTTCTCGAGAGAAGCCACTGGTGAAATATATGGCCCAGGGTCTCTTCTTTAATATATTTGCCATCGTGATCTATTTTTATTCGATTTTATTTTCATATCTATTAAAACAAAAATACGAAAATAGCTTGCTGCAATTTTTAGTAATTTATTTTAACTCACATTCCCGCGAGATCTATTTATCCAATCTACTACAATTTTATCTATCTTTTTACCCGTGAGGGATTGACAACCCCTCTCTTACGTTGGGTTGCAAGTATTTGTTCTTTGTGTGCAGGAA
Source organism: Triticum aestivum (assembly GCF_018294505.1). NCBI lineage: Eukaryota > Viridiplantae > Streptophyta > Magnoliopsida > Poales > Poaceae > Triticum > Triticum aestivum. The sequence goes on from NC_057801.1 coordinate 709,463,569, forward strand.
CTGTTTACGTCGTGTTGCGTGGTTCTCCTACTGGTTCGATAACCTTGGTCTCATCACTGAGGGAAATAACTACCATTGTTGTGCTGCATCATCCCTTCCTCTTTGGGGAAATACCTACGTAGTTCAAGCCAACATCAAAAGGAATTTCTAGCGCCATTGCTGGGGAGATATCATCAACATCAAGTAGGTTCCTAATCACAAATCTCATCTTCTTGCAATTTACATTATTTTCCATTTGCCTCTCATTTTCATCTCCCCCACTTCACAAAAATTTGTTGTTTTATTCGCCCTCTTTTTTGTTTGCCATTTTGTCGTTAGATCTCATGTTTGCTTGTGTTGCCATGTGCCTTCTATTTGCTTGCATCTTTGCTTGCTAAAAATTTATTGATATGGATCCTCATCCACTTGCTAATATTTTCAAAAGATCCAATTATGATGAACCAATTGCTAGTAAATTGAGTTTGCCAGATTATCTTTATGAAGTTTTGGTTGAGATTTATGAACCTAAAAATTGTGATGAAGTGTTAAACGAAGGAATTTACAAAGTGATTCGTGATAGCTCCTTGAATGAAAAGCATGATTGCAATGCTGTTATTACAAATTCTATTAATGTCAATTGTGCTAATAATATGCAAAACCCCATGCTTAGGGATGCTAATATTTCTATGTCCACTACTTATTTTAATGATCATGATTCAGGTGATAATGATTCTTATGTTCTTGAAAATTTATTTAAACCTCATGATGAAGATGCTTGCGATAATATTAAAAGTGGGTGTGGAAGAGTGTCAACTTTAGCTAAAAATAATCCCACATATTTGGAGAGTGTTCAATCTTATGAAATTTTTTATGAAAGTGGGCTTGGAGAGGTCATGACTTTATTTGACGATAATCCCACTATTTTGGAAGAGTGTCAACTTTGCATGCTTGTGGATCATGAAGAGAATATTTTATGTGATAGTTATATTGTTGAACCTGATTATGATCCCACATGTAATTATTATGAGAGAGGTATGGTTGTAGAAAATTTCATGTTATTAATTACCTCTCGTTATGTTGAGATCGTCAATCTTTTTTTCCTCTTCTTTGCATATGTTAGATGTTTCTTGTCTTGATAATTTATTTGCTTATAAAATCCCTATGCATATGAAGTATGTTAGACTTAAATGTGTTTGCCACATGTTTCATGATGCTCTCTTTATGCTTCAATTCTTGTCTTCTATGTGAGCATCAATAAATTTTATACCTAGCTAGTGGCGTAAAACGATAGCGCTCGTTGGGAGGCAACCTAACTTTTATCTTTTTGCTTTTTGGTTTTCTTGTTTTTTTCAATAAAATACCCAATTATGCGTCCGACTAAATGTGTTTTTGTGGTTTAAATTAGTGTTTGTGCTAAGCAAAGCCTTTGGGATGATTTGGGTGATAATTGATTTGATCTTGCTGAAAAACAGAATCTTTTGCGCTCACGAAAATAATTCCCATTTTTAAAAGAAGAGTGATTTTGAGTTGATTCTTTTTGCAGAAGATTAATAAACAAATTGTGCGTTGTTCTATTTTTCAGAATTTTTGGAGTTACAGAAGTATTCAAAATATCCATATTGCTACAGACTGTTCTGTTTTTGACAGATTCTACTTCCTTTGTGTTGTGTGCTTGTTTTGATGATTCTATGGTTTTCTTTGAAGAGTTTTTGCAATGGAAAAGTTGGAATACATTAGATATAATGCAAAATGAAAATATGAATTGGTTTTCAATAGTACTTATAGTAATGGTTTGCGTTCTTATACTAAGGGATCTCATAAAGGTTTTGTTGAGTTTTGTGTTATTGAAATTTTCAAGTTTTGGGTGATACGATGGATGAAGGAATAAGGATTAGCAAAAGGCTAAGCTTGGGGATGCCCAAGGCACCCCAAGATAATATTCAAGAAGTATCAAGCAACTAAGCTTGGGGATGCCCCTTGTTGGAGATATGCCCTAAAGGCAATCATGTATGATGATATTTCCTATGTGTTTATGAGTAAAGATAGTCCTTGGACATTATCAATGATGTGTATCAACAAGTACGTGACTTGTTTGTGAGACTATATATTGTATGATGACTGTCCTAAAAGGTCCATAGTCGAAAGAGCTATGTGGATGCGCAACTGACTAGACTAGCATATGACACGGTCGATGGCTTGGTCTCACTAGCCATGGAGCATTGGATGCTAACCGGATAATATGGACTCCGAAGGATCTGGTCAGATTCGACACAGTCGGATCCGAGTCGAGATAAGGTCCGAGTCGGAAAGACCCAACTATGAGACACAGCGATATGTCATCTGTGAGTCTCTAGTACAACAACGTTCTATGTCCTAAGACCTGAGTTGGCGCATGTACTCGGGATGGTGACAGACCTGCTTTGGGCCGACCAAACGCTACTCTGTAACTGGGTAGTTACAAAGGTAGGTTTTAGGCTTGTCCAGACCCAAGCTTCAAGACATGGTCAAGCAAGATGGGATTTTCCCCTCCGATTAGGAGAGATATACTCTGGGCCCCTCATGTGATCCGACCAGGATAAGCACGGCCATGCGACAAGGATTATGAGATAATCCGGATAGTGGCCAACATCACTGGAACGGGAAAGAGGTCGGGCTAGCACAAGGATGACAATCTCGTCTTGAGCCCGACAACATATATCATGTGGCAAAGGGAACAAAAGTGTGACATGTTGTACATGTTCACCTAACCAGCTTAATAGTCTGCTTAGTGTTCGACATGCCTTGCTAGAGGCCGCTACCAACCATGCAGTCCGGAGGTGAACTGAACTGTGACTAAGCCGACTTGAACCTAAGGGGTCACGCGCTTAAGGGAAGGAACCTACGAGGTCGGATCCGAGGACACTGGTCGGATGTGATCCGAGCTGTATTTGGATTGTGGCCGACTAGACTTGTGGGCTTTAGGGTCCATGCAAGGCCCAAGTGTTGAGCCCACGACGGACGCCTATATAAAGTGGAGGTGCGGCACACTCATGCGGTTGATTGCTTCGGCGCTGTCACTAGGGTTTGCATGTGTTGCGAATATCCACCTCCACTCGCCACCGGTTGTGTGATCAGACCTAGCAGCCCGCCGCATAACGTTCCTCCTGCACGTGTGGATACTGTTAGAGGAGATGCACTTGCGCCGCTCCAGCGAACCTGTCCGCGGGATCGAATCGGTTACGTGGGAGACCGGCAAGGAGGAGACGACTCCGGTAACGCGAGGCGACTCCGGGAACGCGTTGCCTCAACTCTACTTCTGCTGCATGGCACTGCACGTCTAGTGATAACAATCTGTGATCCATTCCTATAGCATGTTCCCGGTTGTTCTGCGCGTAGGAAAATTTTAATTTGCAGTCGACACACCCTACTGTAGAACCCAACAGTGGTATCCGAGCCTCTACTATAGGATTGGGATTCAGATTGTATGCGTATTAGATATGTGGAGACGACAGATGAGATCTGTTGTTGTTTGTGAAATTGGCTATGTGCACGGTTGATGAGATCAATTGCACATGGGGATTGAAGTAGCTATGTTTTCTGATGATCAGAGTCGATGAGGTCGTGACACAACCTACCCCTACCAGTCGGTTTCCGCCATCGGGGTTAATAGTGAAATGTAAATCTGAATTGGACTTGCGATGATCGATGAGATCGGTCAGATCAGAAAATTTGATGCGTGCTTAGCGCAATGTATTTCGTACACGATCACTCAAACCGGTAGAATGCAAGTTTCTCTGTTTTGCAGGTTTGATGTGAATAGTATGGCTCATGTGTATGTGATGCATGTGTGTAATTTATACAAGGCCTGCGTTTCATGTTTGTCAGCTGGCAGGAGCCAAAGTGTTGTCATTATAATGTATGATGACCTGCGTGTCTACTTGTGACTCTATGTAAATTCATTACTAGTTGTAGTAGTTGGATAACAGAGATCAGGTTGGTGGCTTGGCGTCCCGGCATGACGAACAAGATGGAGTTCCTAGATGGTCATCTGAGTCGTTGCCAACCTTGAAGAACATCCATGAAGGAGCCATACTATTTCACAATATGTTTTCTTTGTGATTGTTATGCTTCTTTGTTCTCTATGCATGTTAGAATGATAGAAAGATCCCTCGTTAATATTAAGCAACTTGCCATTCCCGATGTTGCACCTTCGCACGTCAAGTACGTCTAGTGGTGGGCTCATAAAATTGGGGTGCTGCTAGCTATCCTTGAACTGAAGGGTTCATGTTGGACACGGACATGCACTGCATCAGGTTAACTTGACAAGGTTATCAAAACAGTTTTGGGCCTTGTGGCAAAGAATGTTGGGGGCCGGGGTATGAGATACCTTCCCGACCGACAGGAGTCGTATAGAGATACGATTAGCAAGGAGTTGCTTACCGGATAGGCATGTTGTCTAGCAGTGATGTTAAAGCTCACTAGTCGGATGTACTAGTCGGATCCTGAATCACTGAGAGTTTGTGGAGGGATGCTGACTACAGTGAGAGTATTTCTGTTTAAGGCTAGAATTACCCTGCATAAACACATTGCTTAGTGATTGCATATTTTTCCGTTGTAGATCAATGGCACCACCTGCTCAACCCAACTTTGCATTGAAATCAATTCTGGAAAAGCATAAACTGAATGGAACAAACTTTACCACATGTGTAGAAATCTGAGAATTGTTCTCAAGCACGATAAAAAGGAACATGTTATAGAGGATCCACTTCTAGAGGAACCTGCCGATAATGCTAGTGCCACAACTAAGAATGCCTACCAGAAACTTGTTGATGAATAAACAGAGATCAGCTGTCTGATGCTGGCTTGTATGGAGCCCGCTTTGCAACAACATTTTGAAAATGTTGAGGCTTACGATATGATCGAGAGTCTCAAGAGCATGTTTCAGACATAGGCTAGGACCGAAAGGTTCAATGTCTGGCGATCCTTAATGGATTGCAAGCTGAAGGAAGGTGATCCATTGAGCCCACATGTGATCAAGATGATCGGATATGTGCAATCTTTGGATCGGTTGGGCTTCCCGCTCTTGGATGAGCTGGCTACTGATGCAGTTCTGGGTTCTCTTCCGCCCAGCTATGGGACATTCATCTCGACCTATCATATGCATGGCATGGATAAGAAGCTCACTGAATTGTATGTGATGCTCAAAGTGGCAGAGCAGGATATTAAGAAAGGCACGCATCAAGTGTTTATGGTGCAGAAATCGGCTAAGTTCAAGAAGAGTTGGTCCAAGAAGAAGGCTAAGGCAAAGGGCACGAAGATGGTAACCTCCACCGCTGCACCAAAGTCAGGACCGGACACGAAGACCATTTGCTATCATTGCAAGGAGATCGGTCACTGGACGAGGAATTGTAGCAAGTGGCTTGCTAAGCATGGCACGAAGACCGGAAATGCTTCTTCAGGTACACTTGTTGCATATGTTATAGACATTTACCTTGCTCACATACCTAGTAGCTCTTGGGTATTTGATACCAGATCGGTTGTTCATATTTGCAACTCGATGCAGGGGCTGGTAAGAACTAGGCGTGTGGCACAAGGGGAGATTGACATCAGAGTTGGCAACAAAGCAAGAGTTGCTGTGTTGGAGGTCGGCACGATGCAGCTCCAGCTTCCTTCTGGATTTATTTTGCAATTGAATAATTGTTATTACATTCCTACACTTAGTTAAAACATTATTTCTGCCTCATGCTTGATGAGTCAGGGTTATGTATTCAATTTAAAGGACAATGGTTGTTTGTTTTATTTGAATGGTATGTTCCACGGCTATGCACCATTGTTGATGGGCTATTTATATTGAATCTAGAAACGGAACCGGTCTATAACGTGAATGTCAAGAGGCATAAGCCTAATGAGATAAATCTGACATACTTCTGGCATTGCCGGCTTGGACACATTAGTCTGAAACACATGAAGAAGCTCCATGATGATGGGATCCTAACTTCGTCTGACTTCAGGTCATTCGAGACATGCGAATCATGCTTGCTAGGCAAGATGACTAAGTCTTCTTTCGCAAAGAGTTGCGAAAGGGTGGCCGAGCTGTTGAACTGATGCACAATGATGTGTGTGGACCAATGAGCACAACTGCCAGAGGTGGCTATCAGTACTTCGTGACTTTTACCGACGACTTGAGTAGATATGGATATATCTATTTGATGAGGCACAAGTGTGAAAGTTTTGAAAAGTTCAAAGAGTTTCAGAACAAGGTTGATAATCAGCTCGGCGAGACTATAAAGCTTCTACGATCTGACTGTGGATGTGAGTACATGAGCCAGGAGTTTGATGATCATCTGAAAAGACGAGGTATAGTACCTCAGCTCACACCTCCAGGTATGCCATAGAGAAACTATGTGTTGGAATGGATGAATAGGACCTTGTTGGACATGGTCCGGTCTACAATGAGGAAATCAGATTTACCCTTGTCATTCTAGGGATACGCTCTAGAAACGGCAGATTTCACACTTAACAGTGTACCATCAAAATCCGTAGACAAGACACCACATGAGACGTGGACTCTGGAAGAGTCCCAGTTTGTCTTTTCTAAAGATTTGTGGTTGTGAAGCATATTTCAAGCAACTTATGTCAGACAAGCTTACACCTAAATCAGATAAATGCATATTCAGTGGAGATCCGAGGGAAACCTTGGGATATAGCTTCTACAACCGGGAAGAGAACAAAGTGTTTGTTGCTCGGAACGGGGTTTTCCTTGATAAAGAATTTCTCAGTCCGGAGGCCAGTGGGAGGACGGTTCGACTCGAAGAAATTCGAGGACCACTCGGGGACGGCTCGACAGGTGATGAGATCATACCGGAGTCAGTCAGGGATCCCGTAGTGGAAGCGGCACCGGAACCACGGAGGTCGGAAAGATTGCGCAGAGTGCGTGATGTATTGTTGCTAGAAAGCACCGAGCCGGCCACGTAAGCGGAAGCGATGGTGAGCCTAGATTCCGAGGCATGGCTGGAGGCCATGAGATCCGAGTTAAAGTCCATGGATGAGAATCAAGTCTGGGACTTGGTTGATCCGCCACCTGGCGTAATTGCCATTGGTTGCAAATGGGTCTTTAAGAAGAAAACCGATGTGGATGGAAATATTCAGATCCACAAAGCTCGGTTTGTCACTAAAGGTTATGACAAGTTCAAGGAATTGACTACGACGAGACTTACTCGTCGGTAGCGATGCTAAAGTCGGTGAGGATCGTACTAGCTATAGCTACATATTTCAATTATGAGATATGGCAGATGGATGTCAAAACGGCTTTCCTTCACGGAAATTTTACCGAGGACGTGTATATGATATAGCCCGAAGGTTTTGTTGACCCTACTAGCGCTAGTAAGGTATGCAAGCTCAAGAGATCCATTTATGGGTTGAGGCAAGCATCTCGGAGTTGGAACATTTGTTTTGATGAGGTCGTCACTGGTCTTGGTTTCATCAAAAGCGAAGAGGACGCTAGTTTATACAAGAAGTTAAGTGGGAGCTCAATAGTGTTTTTGATCTTGTATGTGGATGACATACTACTGATCGGAAATGATGTTTTGACGCTGAACTCGGTCAAGGAGTCATTGAATGGCAAGTTTTCAGTGAAGGACCTTGGTGAGGCAGTGTATATTTTAGGCATTAAGATCTATAGAGATAGATTGAGGAGGCTGCTCAGCTTAAGCCAGAGCACGTACATAGATAAAGTGTTGAAGCGGTTCAACATGAGTGAGGCGAAGAAAGGGTTGTTGCCACTCTCACATGGTATAAGGCTAAGCGAGACTCAGAGTCCTTCGACATCTGATGAGCGAAGCAGGATGAGTAGGATTCCGTATGCCTCGGCAGTCGGATTCATTATGTATTCCATGATATGTACTAGGCCTGATGTTGCTTTTGCAATAAGCCTAACAAGCAGATACTAGGCCAACCCAGGTGAGAATCACTGGGCAGCGGTAAAGACTATTTTGAAGTACCTGAAGAGGACTAAAGAGATGTTCCTAGTTTATGGAGGTGAGGAAGAGCTCGTTTTAAGGGGTTACGCCGACACTAATTTCCAAACCGACAGAGATGACTGTCGATCATAGTCCAGATTCGTGTATGTCATGAACGGAGGAGCAGTGAGCTGGATGAGTTCCAAGCAAGATACGGTGACCGATTCTACCACAGAAGCCGAATACATTGCGGCTTGTGAAGCTGCAAAGGAAGGTGTTTGGATCCAACATTTTCTGCATGATCTTCATATTTTCCCAACCTCGATAAAACTATTATACCTTTATTGTGATAATTCTGGTGCCATCGGACAAGCCAAGGAGCCGAGGAATCACCACAAGGTCAGACACATAGATCGGAAATATCACCTAATACGAAAGATCATAAAGAATCGTGATGTTGAGTTATGCAAGATTCACACAGATGCAAATTTTGTAGATCCTTTGACTAAGACACTTCCACAACCCAAGCATGAGGGGCAGGTTAGAGCTATGGGCATTCGATGTCTATTTGATTGACTCTAGTGCAAGTGGGAGACTGTTGGAGATATGCCCTAGAGGCAATCATGTATGATGATATTTCCTATGTGTTTATGAATAAAGATAGTCCTTGGACATTATCAATGATGTGTATCAGCAAGTACGTGACTTGTTTGTGGGACTATGCATTGTATGATGACTGTCCTAAAAGGTCCTTAGTCGAAAGGGCTGTGTGGACGCGCAACCGACTAGACTAGCATATGACACGGTCGATGGCTTGGTCTCACTAGCCATGGAGCATTGGATGCTAACCGGATAATATGTACTCAGAAGGATCTGGTCGAATTCGACATAGTCGGATCCGACTCGAGATAAGGTCCGAGTCGGACAGACCCAACTATGAGACGCAGCGATATGTCATCTGTGAGTCTCTAGTACAACATACGTTCTATGTCCTAAGACCTGAGCTGACGCATGTACTCGGGATGGTGACATACCTGCTTTGGGCCGACCAGATGCTACTCCATAACTGGGTAGTTACAAAGATAGGTTTCAGGCTTGTCCAGACCCATGCTGCGAGACATGGTCGAGCAAGATGGGATTTCCCCTCCGATTAGGAGAGATATACTATGGGCCCTTCGTGTGATCCGACTAGGATAAGCATGGCCATGCGACAAGGATTATGAGATAATACGGATAGTGGTGGGCATCACTGGAACAAGAAAGAGGTTGGGCTAGCACAAGGATGACAATCTCGCCTTGAGCCCGACAACATATATCATGTGGCAAAGGGAACAGAAGTGTGACATGTTGTACAGGTTCGCCTAACCAGCTTCATAGTCTACTTGGTGTTCGGCATGCCTTGCTAGAGGCCGCTACCAACCGTGCAGTCCGGAGGTGAACTGAACTGTGACCAAGCCGGCTTGAACCTAAGGGGTCTCACGCTTAAGGGAAGGAACCTACGAGGTCGATTCCGAGGACACAGGTCGGATGTGATCCGAGCTGTATTCAGATTGTGGCCAAGTAGACTTGTGGGCTTTAGGGTCCATGCGAGGCCCAAGTGTTGAGCCCGCGACGGACGCCTATATAAAGTGGAGGTGTTGCACACTCACGCGGTTGATCGCTTCGGCACAGTCACTAGGGTTTTCATGTGTCGCGAATAGCCACCTCCACTCGCCGTTAGTTGTGTAATCAGACCTAGCAGTCCGCTGCATGATGTTCCTCCTGCACGCGCGGATAGCATTAGAGGCGGTGCACTTGCGCTGCTCCGGCGAGCCTGTCCGCGGGATCCAATCGGCTACGTGGGAGACCGGCAAGGATGAGACTACACCGGTAACGCGAGGCGAATCCGGGAACACGCTGCCTCAACTCTACTTCCGCTGCACGGCACTGCGCGTCTAGTGGTAACGATCTATGATCCATTCCTGTAGCATGTTCCTGGTTGTTCTGTGCATAGGAAAATTTTAATTTGCAGTTGACACACCCTACCGTAGAACCCAACATCCCCGAGTGGCATCCCCTCTTTCTTCTAACAACCATCGGTATTTTACTTGGAGCTATATTTTTATTCGTCGCATATTATGATTTTTGCTTGGTGTGTCTTGTATGATATGAGTCTTTGCTTGTTTTCTTTGTGTTTTAAGTATTGAATCCTTGCTGGACACACCTTTTTGAGAGAGCCAAAAATTATGCTATACTTGCTCCTATGCTTCACTTCAATTTTGAGAGCCATATAATTTCTCTAGTGCTTCACTTATATCTTTTTGAGCATGGTGTGCTTTGTTATTTTAAAAAAAATGCTCTCATGCTTCAGTTAGATTTATTTGGGAGTTAGTAATTTTTTTAAGAAATTCTCTCTTGCTTCACTTAGATTATTTTGAGAGAGAAAATATTATGCTAATGTTCTTCCCTTGTATTTGTTTGAGCTTATTAAAAGCAACATATGAAATTAGTCCCAAAGTGATAGATATCCCAGGAGGATATAATACAAACTTTCATGAAGATCATTGGAAAAAATAAACTTGGTTCTTTGGAATGGTTTTGAGGTATGACGATATGATATGTGAGTCATGTTGATGAGTAATTATGCTTTAGTAAGAATATTAGTGTTAAGGTTTGTGATTCTCTATCCAAGCACGAAAGTCAATAGTTATTCAATGAAAATTACATCCTACTTGTGGTGCATTATTCGGTGTTAGTTATGCTTAATTCTTGCTTACGAGATATTTTGTTTCTTGGTTGGACGCTTCTCAATCTTTTTGCTAGCCTTCATTTTGCACTAAGTATGATCACTACTTGTGCATCTAAAACCCTTTAAACCAGTTTTTCCGTATGAGTCCACTACATCTACCTATATGCGGTATTTTCGTGCTGTTCTAAGCTAATTTATATGTGCCATCTCTAATTTTCAAAATAAATTATTCTTTTGTGTGCTCATACCGCTCGCGAGGCGGTGAGGGGTGGCCAATATTTTCCATGCTAGATGTGCTATTCTCACGATGAGTATTTTTCACTTGTCATTGCACGAGAATACGGAATATGTCGTGGAAACATCATGGCAGATGTCCTAATGTGAGGACTTAGTCGTGAGGCCAACGCATCTGTGTGGTAGCTTGAGAGGGGTTGATTGGGACGAGAGACGCAGCACACAAGACAAGGATTTAGACAGCTTCGGGCCCCGGGAAACATCATCCGGTAATATCCCTACATGTTGTTTGTAGCTAGGTCTCATTATGCTCAGGAGGGAGACACCGCATAAGCCGGCTCCCCTTTAGTTGTGGCTAGCCTTAGAGATTATTTTTCCCTCCCTCTTGGGGTGCCCTGCCCCTCCTTATATAAGTTGAAGGGGCGGTTTACATGTGGAGTCCTATTAGGATTAGGACTAGTCTATTACAAGTGGAGTCCTAGTCTTGCTTCCTTTGTAAGGGAATATTCCTTATGCTTTCTTCTTAAGCCGGTCCATCATAACATAAGCCGGCCTTCTGGGCCTTGGGCCTAGTCTTTTGTCTGACCCGCCATCAGGGCCATCCGTAAGTCACCAAGCTCGTGAGTCATCAGACCCGTTAGCCGCCAGACTCGTGAGTCGCCAATCCTCCGACGGGTTACCAATGAAACACCAAGTCCGACCAGGTCATACTTCTGGCAGAGTCATACTGCGGGGTATATCCCCGACAGTAGCCCCTAGTTTAATTTGGATTTATCCATGTTAAACTGATCCTATAAAATAAACACAAGAACAAACTTCATAGGTTGTGCTCCGGGTTAAATATTTTCCTGAACTGGCACCAGATCATCCTTAAGTCCTTTTCATTTCCTCCTGGATGCATACTCAAGATCTTATAGAAAATCTCCTTTAACAGATATGTCCAAACCTTGCCAATGCAAAAAATCCAGACACTTCTAAAAACTCCGGGTCAATAGGCCAACTTTATAACCAATTTGCTGACATTGGCTCTTGTAGAGAAATATTATAAGAAATAATCCATTTGAGTCGGCCTTCAATGCTCTGACTTGACAAAAATATTGGTCTTTGAATTACTCAACTGATATTCAGCCGGCTTAAAGATATAGATCTTGCCAATTTATGATTGCCAAATTTACCGGATTATAAATAAATGATGCCAGGTCATAATTGTTGCAGACACCGGGTCAATCTGGTCTACTCAAAACTGAGAATTTCAAGATTTACCTCCATTATATTCATATCACCTATAGCCTCCAAGTGTCGGGTCATTATGAAATAATGAGCAGGGACTTTGTAAATATGATAATGTAGACTTGAGCAGCAACTTGTAGCCCCCCAAGGGCCGGCTCAGTAAGATAATACTGAGCTGGGACTTTGTATATAATTCATTGATAATAACATCATATGATGTAATCTCCACCATTGGGCTTGAACCCACACCCACAAGGTTAAGAGCTTTGTACTCTACCAACTGAGTAGACAGATCTTTTAATAGAATGGATCGAGGCTTGTGTACCTTGAATTTTTGACACGAGCAATTAGTAGCCCCCAAGGGCCGGCTCATTATAATGTGATGAGTCCGATCTTCAATAAAGTGAGCCAAAAAATGACTTTGCATTAGCCCCCAAGTGCCATGGTGCATGCTGGTAGTGACATGGGAGTTGCATATTTGATGTAATCTTAATTCAAATAATGTAGCCCCCAAGTGTCGGGTCGTAAGCCTACAGCGACTCGGTACTATTCCTTCCATTGTTGAATCAACCATATCCATTGATAAAATAATGACCATTGCACTAAAGCGACTTTGAAAAACCTCAATCATAACACTTATCAGTTGACAAGTAAATCCAGAGTTTAAATACTTGGCGGCTCTTGGCCGATGGCGACTTAATGTGCATTCATTGTAAGCTGGTATTAGGGATGCCCACTCTGGAAATGAAAAATGAATTTACTTTATGTTGTCAAATAATAAACTCCTTGGAAAGTGTTGGTGTGGAGGGCACCCGTGGATACGGTTAGCCATGGAAAGTGAAAGTATGGTGGAAAAAAGGAATAAACTTTATTTTCTGTTTGGGAACCGCCTATGATATATCTAGCATGGAAAGTGTTGGGAACTCTAAGTCGTTTTCGTTGGTGGGAAAAGTATGCCTCCCAAAAAAAATTATCTCTCAATTTTCACTTTGAGCTCTGGCAGCTCTACAAATCCCTACTTCCCTCTGCGAAGGGCATTTCTTTTACATTATGCAATTTTTATTTTTACTTGAGTCTCCATCTTCTCTTATAAAGCACCAACTAAGGGGTACTATGTTCGTACTTGAGCATTGGGTATAGCTAGTATTTGAGTGCGTTTCATGAATGGATCAATGATTGAGCATAATGGGCTAGGGATAACTTGCTTTAGCGTTGATATTTTGAAAGACATGGTTGCTTGTTGATATGCTTGAGTATTAAAGTCTTCATGTCAAAACTAGACTATTGCTTTGAACCATATAAAAAGTCCAAATGTCCATGCTAAAAGAATATGTGATGAACATGTTAGGCAGCATTCCACATCAAAAAATATATTTTTTATCATTCACCTACTCGAGGACGAGCAGGAATTAAGCTTGGGAATGCTGATGCGTGTCCAATGTATCTATAATTTTTATTGTTCCATTCTGTTATATTATCAATATTGGATGTTTTACAATCATATTATATAATTTTTTGCTACTAACCTATTGACATAGTGCCCAGTGCCAATTGTTGTTTTTTGCTTGTTTTTTACATTGAAGGAAATCAATACCAAACGGAGTCCAAACGCAGCGAAACTTTTTGTGGGATTTTTCTGGACCAGAAGACACAAGATGGGCCGAAGAAGTACTAGAGGGGTGCCCCAAGGGGGAACAACCCACCATGGTGCGCCTGGGGGGGCCAAGCGCACAAAGGTGGGTTATGCCCACCTTGGTGGCCTCCCGCACCACCTCTTTGCTCTATAAAGACCCCAATATTCCAGAAACCCTAGGGGAGTCGACGAAAATCAATTCCAGCTGCTGCAAGTTCCAGAAACACCAGATCCAATCTAGACACCATCACAGAGGACATGTCCATTGGTGCCTCTCCAATGATGCCTGAGTAGTTCATTGTAAACCTACGGGTCCATAGTTAGTAGCTAGATGGCTTCCCCTCTCTCGTCTGATTCTCAATACGATGGTGTCGGAGTAAATGACCACGGGTAGCCTAGCCGACTCCCTTTGGCCCTCTGAAAAAACAACAGGCCGATCGAGCCCTGAAGCACCTAAGACGTGGGGCCACCTTCCTCCGGCCGGCTACCTCACAAGCCGACTATCGGAAGGCGGCCCGGCCCTAAACTCTCTTGGAGGAAGCCATGATGGGGCCAACTCCAAGAAGCCGGCCATAAAGGGGCCGACTCCAAGAAGCTGACTCCAAGAAGATCGACTCCAGAAAGCCGGCCCCTGGCAAGCGGCCAGGGCCGCGCCCTAAAAGTCTGCACCCCCATAACAATGACGGGACAGGGCGTGGCAACAGTGGACCCTCCCACCCCCGAATCTCGGAGCACGCATGGCTACAGTACGCCGTACGGGATAGCCATCACCCGTCCGGCGTGGCACTGTTGCCATGTTGATCATGATGCGCTCCATGACGGGCTGCCAGTACGACCCGTAGGCGGCGGTCCCCTTCGGTCATAGAGACGCCCGAAGGAGGCCTGGCCTCCTCCAGCCGGCCTGACGCATGGCCGGCTTGCTCCCCTCCTCGGGGCACACGCACCATTAAGGAGACAAGCGAGGTAAGGCTACAATGAGAGCCCGCAAGGTGGCGGCAATGTAGCCATGCTTACCTCGACAAAGCCCTCGTCATTAGAGGCAAGGCAACAGTAACCAGCCCCCGACAAGACCCCCAAGCAGTGGGGCCGGCCTGTCGACCAATGAGCCGGCAGCCGGCGGGACCCACAAGTCATCGGGCCCTAGCGGCCGGCGGAGAAGCTGGCGGCCATAGACACTAACGGCTAGGGCCCGCGCCCAGTCGGATTACCATTGTACCCCCGGGGGGTAGGCCTATATGTCGGTGTACTAGAATAGGGGTACCCTAGTACCCCGAACTTGTGCACGGGCAGTTGCAGCACCCCGCGGCAAAGGCTTGCCGGGCGAACGCCAAGATCCCCCAAGGTTCCCTTGGAGCCATCCAAGAACAAAGTATTTAAGCTAAGGAGACAAGACCCCGGCAAGAGGAGCTTGCCGGGAAGGCCAACCAAGGCGCTCCAGGGAACTTGCCGTGACGCGCCACGCGCTCCGGCAAGGCAACAAGGCCCCGGCAAGAGGAGCTTGCCGGGAAGACTAAATAAGGTACCCCGAGGCCCGGAGAGCGACGAGCTTCTGGACCGGGCGAGATAACAACAGCGGCAAGGCGCTTGCTGCGGCAGGCGGCCACTCTGCGCCCACACTCCAGCGCATCCACCAACATGTCGCTCTGGGGGCCTCCCGGGCGCGCGTGGCGGGAGGCTGTGCAGCCAGCAGTGCGCAGTGGCATGCGAAGCTGACAAGATCACCATCGTGGCGAACGGTGGCGCCCCTAACGGTCCTTTTCTGCACTGTTGGGGCGACTCAGACGGGCATTTAATGCCCTTGTCCCCTGCCGTCAGGGTTAGGTAAGGTGCACTGTACAAGCAACTATATCAACTACCTCGCTTTTTACGTTTTTACCCTCCTCTGCGTTGCCACCTGTCGGTGACCCCTTTAGCGTATAAAAGGAGGCCCATGCGCAACATAGAGGGGGTTCGGTTCGGAGCCTCGGAGAGTTTGCATTGATTCATTCGTAGCCCACAAAACATCACACTCTCTCGCTTTGGAGAGCAAGAACACCAGATAATACAACCAGACAAGCAGCAGTAGGAGTGTTATCTCTCCGGAGAGCTCCGAAGCTGGGTAAACTGCTCGTGTGCCTCGCCTCGATCTGCTCTTTGTGCGATCTCCGCCCCCCGCCGAACCGAAAGGGGCCCGGTCCGCCGGCCCCATAGGTGTTCGAGGATCAGTTTCCCCGACATCTTTGGCGCGCCAGGTAGGGGGCGTCGAGATTGTGTGAACCAGATCCGGCGTTCACACGAGCTAGATCTTCATCCCCTTCATCAACATGCCGCCGAAGAAGAAGACTTCGGCAGCAGCCGCTCCATCCATGTCACCTCCGCCACCGTTGGAGCAAACGAGTGGTGGGATGGACGCCGGCGGAAGAAAGGACGTCGACGAGGAAGCTCATGATGCCGCCAGGTCCAAGAACAAGGCTGCACAAACCTCGGCGACTGTACATGTTCCACGCCACTCTCAGGAGGCGCAAGATCAACAGCGTCATGGCACTAGCAGTGCCATACGCATGATAGCCCAAGACCAAGCTGGTGGATCTCGGGGCGCTCAAGACCAGCATGCACGCCAGCGTGCTGGCACGAGCGGGGCACGGTCGCCTGGACGGGATACTGCTCCTTCTAACATAGTTAGAAGTTCGAGCACGTCCCGCTCCTCGCGCCGTCCGCCACTGCCACCCACCACTCCAGCAGAAGCTTTGGCGCGAGCTCAACTTCTCCTAGATTACCCTCCGACGTCGGACAAGATCGACGAATGGAGAGCCACCATTCAGAGTCTCATCGGCTACGCCAACGGCGACACTCCACGGCGGCCGAGCGCGTCGCCGCCGCGGCAGGACCGCCGGACGCGAGCCGGTGGCGACGAAACGGGCGGAGGTGCAACTACCATGCAATCACCGCCCCGAAGGCCAAGATCGCCGACTCGCCGGATCCACCTCGACAGCGACTCCACTGCATCGTCGGATCCACGAGCTCGTCGCGATCAGCGCCAAGTTCTTCATGATCGACAACAAGAAGACGCTCGAACCCGCATCGAGCGCCGAAGAGAAGCGCGACGTCAATCCGACAAGCGCGCTGGGCCCTCTGTTGACATGCATGCGCCAGGGGAACCAGGCGATCTGCCGTACGCGGTAGGTTGTCCTGCGTTCACTCGTGAGCTGCGGCAAGTCCAGTGGCCCAGTACAAAGAACTTCAAGCCAGACGTACCGGAGAAGTACGACGGCAAGACGCATCCGTCAGAGTTCCTCAGCATCTACACCATTGCGGTGCAAGCTGCCGGGGGACGAGATGACAAGATCCTTGCCAACTACTTCCCGCTGGTGCTCAAGCCCAACGTCAGATCCTGGCTCATGCACTTGCCGGACAACTCCATATCCTCTTGGGCTGATCTGTGCCATCAGTTTGTCGGCGCCTTTACGGCGGACACAAGCCTCATGGCCAGGAGAGTGATCTTCATCTGCTCGCCCAGAAGGAAGGAGAGCCCCTGCGCAAGTACATTCAGAGATTTAGTAGTGTGCAGCACAACATCCCAGACGTCCACCCTGCCGCGGTGATCAGCGCGTTCCATCAGAACGTGCGGAACCGCAGGATGCGGGAGGAAATGGCGATGTGCAAGATCAGGGACGTCAGTGAGTTATATGCACTGGCCGACAAGTGTGCACGTGCTGAGGAAGGGAGGAGACTCCCCGGAGAAAATATAGGAGCGGGGGGATCTGACAGTGAAGATGCTGCCCCGACAAGGAAAAACCGGCGGCGGAACAACAGAAGGAGGAAAGGCAAAGAAGTGCTAGTTGTTGAGCAGTCCGGCAACGGTGGCGGCGCCAAGGAAGCCAAAACTGGTGACTCCGGCAAGGAGGTTGCCGCGGAGGTGGCGGTCGCCGACAAGCAGGACGGCACCAATAAGCAGTATTGCAAGATTCACCGCACCAAGGGCCATGATCTTCAGAACTGTAAGAGAGTCAAGCAGCTTGTTGAGCAACAGAAAGCTGAATACGAGCGGCGCAACAAAGAGAATGCCCAGGAAGGAGCTGGTGGATCCGGCAAGAAACGTCCCGGCCGAGGAGGACGCCGCGGCAAGGCCAAGCAGCGGCAAGGAGACAGACCTCCTCGCGGCCGCGACAAGGATGAAGATGACGGCGACGATGAAGATATGGATGATGAGGAGACTGATGAGCAGGAGTTCTAGAAAGCCACAGAGGTCCTGTGCGTTGACGGTGGTGCTTCTCTGCATGCCTCACACTGCCAGCTCAAGCAGTGGGTGCGGGAAGTTAATGCAGTAGAACCACCCATCGAGTCATGCAAGCCTCTGAAATGGTCCGGCACGCCTATCATCTTTGATATTGAGGACCACCCAGATCGCATAACTACGGTCGGGTGCTTGCCGATGTTGGTTTCACCAACAATCCGCAACCTCAAGGTCACTAAGATGCTAGTTGACGGCGGAGCCGGCTTGAATCTGATCTCCTCCGCGGTGCTCCAGAAACTCCAGATCCCTAACGACGAGCTTGAAGAGACCGGCACATTTCAAGGAATCAACCCGGGAAGGAGCAAGCCAAAGGGAAAGATCACGTTGCCGGTAACATTTGGCAGTGAGCTGAACTTCAGGACTGAGAGGGTCACATTTGACGTTGCCGACTTTCCATTACCTTACAATGGAATCCTTGGCCGTCCGGCACTCGCCAAGTTCATGGCGGCCTCTCACTATGCGTACAACGTATTGAAAATGCCAGGCCCAATAAGTGTCATCTCTGTCCCTGGCGACAAGAAGGATGCTCTTATCTGTGCCGACAAGATCTACCGGGAAGCAGCAGCCGCAGCAGAACGGAGGACACTTGCCGCTGAAGCTCCCGGGGGGAAGAAGAAGACCAAGTCCGGCAAGAGCTCTAATGCCTACTCCGGCAAGCGCACCTCCTCGGGGTGCTGCGCTACCGTCGAGGACGCACCATCGAGCTCCACCGGCAAGTGTAAGAAGGCAATGGCAGCTCCACCTGAGACTAAGAAGGTGTCCGCCAAGGAGGATGGCACTGGTGGTACCTTCACCATCAGCGCCACTCTTGACCCCAAATAGGAAAGCGCGCTCGTTGCTTTCCTGCGGGCGAATGTCGACGTGTTTGCGTGGCAACCGTCTGATATCCCCGGTGTTCCCAGGAAAGTGATTGAGCACCACCTTGCCGTCTGTCCTCATGCGCGGCCCGTCAAGCAGAGAGTCAGGAAGCAGGCAGTAGAGCGCCAAGAATTCATCGCAGAAGAAATCAAGAAGTTGGAAGCAGCAGGCCTTGTCAGAGGAGTACTCCATCCCACGTGGTTGGCCAATCCTGTTGTTGTGCGCAAAGCTAACGGGAAATGGATACTTTGTATTGACTTCACTGATGTTAATAAAGCTTGTCCCAAAGACCCATTTCCCTTGCCGCGTATTGACCAGATTGTCGACTCCACAGCCGGATGTGATTTGCTTTCATTTCTTGATGCATACTCAGGATACCATCAGATCTTCATGGCAGAAGAAGATGAAGAGAAAACCGCATTTATCACCCCGTGTGGCACGTACTGCTTCGTACGGATGCCTTTCGGTTTGAAGAATGCTGGTTCAACATTCACAAGGGTAGTCCACCATGCTTTTGAGCCACAAATACATAGAAATGTGGAAGCTTACATGGATGACATAGTGGTCAAGAGCAAGAACAAGGCGACCCTGATTCAAGATATAGACGAAACATTTGCAAACCTGCGCAAAATCAACCTCAAGATTAACCCCAAGAAGTGTGTGTTTGGAGTCCCTTCCGGCAACCTTCTCGGGTTCTTCATGTCTCAGCGGGGAATTGAAGCCAATCCCGACAAGATCAAAGCCATTGAGCAGATCGAAGCACCAAAGCGCGTCAAGGATGTACGAAGGCTTGCCGATTGCGTGGCTGCTCTCAGCAGGTTTATCTCTAGATCTGCCGAGCGTGCCCTGCCATTTTTCAAAATTTTGAAAAAGGCAGGTCCAATGAAATGGACTCCGGAAGCGGAGGCTGCGCTGCAGGACTTGAAGAGATACCTGTCCTCCACTCCAACGCTTGTCGCACCTAAACCGCAAGAGAAGTTGCTGCTGTATATAGCAGCAACCAATCAAGTGGTTAGTGCTGCGTTAGTGGCGGAGAGGGAGGCGGATGATGAGCCAGCAACCACGGCAGATCCATCCAGCGACAAACAGGGGGCTTCGTCGACAAGCTCTGGTCCCGACAAACATAGGTTTGAGCAGGAACATGATGAGATGCCAAGGAGAATGGTGCAGCGCCCACTTTACTTTGTCAGTTCTCTTCTGCAGGGGGCTAGATCAAGGTACTCTGGTGTGCAGAAGTTGCTTTTCGGCCTCATTATGGCCTCGAGAAAGCTGCGCCATTACTTCCAAGCACATGAGATCACAGTCGTCACTCGCTTTCCGCTGAAGAGGATACTGCAAAATCCAGAAGCAACAGGCAGGATTGTCGAGTGGGCACTGGAACTATCAAGCTTTGGCCTCAAGTTTGAGAGCACCTCAACTATCCAAAGCAGAGCATTGGCACAGTTCATAGCAGAGTGGACGCCAACCCCAGATGAAGAAATTTCAGAAACGAGCATCCCCGTCGAAGAGGCAAGCAAAGAGTGGCTGATGTACTTTGATGGTGCCTTCTCGCTGCAAGGCGCCGGTGCAGGTGTGCTGCTTGTCGCACCCACCGGAGAGCACCTCAAGTACGTAGTCCAGATGCACTTTCCCAAAGAGCAAGCAACCAACAATACTGCAGAGTATGAAGGATTGCTTGCCGGTCTCAGAATCGTAGCAGACCTTCGGATTAAGAAGCTCATTGTCAGGGGTGACTCACAGCTTGTCGTCCGACAAGTGAACAAGAACTACCAGAGTCCGTTGATGGAAGCGTATGTCAATGAAGTGAGGAAGCTAGAAGAGCACTTTGACGGCCTACAAATGGAGCATATCCCAAGAGCTCAGAATGATATTGCTGATGGCCTGTCAAAGTGCGCCACACTAAAGTTACCTGCGGAACCAGGGATCTTTGTGCTTAAGTTGACTCAACCATCCATAACACCATCAACTGGACAAAGCAAGAAGAGGAAGTTGGTTTCTGGTGACTACTTTCCGGCAGAGCTCCCCGAAGCCGCCGCCAAGAAAGTCCCCAAGATCAACACCAAGAAGGCTGAGGGGAAGTCTGCTCCGGCAAGCCTAATGGTTTGTTCCGTTGAAGCAGACGCTCCCGACAAGTTTTGCTCCGGCAAGCTTGTCGGGGAACATCAAGCTCCGGCAGGGCCGCAAGCCCTTGCCGTAGAAGCAGATGTTCCTGCAGCAGCAGATGTGCCTTTAGTCCTTGTTGTCGAGCCACAAGCTCCAGCATGGGCACAGCAGATTGTCCATTTCCTTCAGACAGGAGAACTTCCCAAAGAACAAGAAGAAGCGGAAAGAGTAGCCCGGCAGTCAAGTATGTACCAGTTTGTCGATAGCATATTGTACAGAAGAAGACTCAACGGTGTGAAATTGAAGTGTATTCACCGGGAAGATGGACAAAAGCTGTTGGCAGAGATACATGGAGGCATATGTGGCCACCACATTGGCGCAAGAGCACTTGCCGGCAAAGCTTTCCGGCAAGGTTTCTTTTGGCCGACAGCCCTCCAGGATGCAACTGCACAAGTAACCAAGTGTGAAGCGTGCCAGTTCCACTCCAAACAGATACACCAGCCAGCTCAAGCTCTCCAGACAATCCCTTTATCCTGGCCATTTTCGGTCTGGGGGCTCGATATCCTCGGCCCTTTCCCCCGAGCTGTCGGGGGCTTTGAGTACTTGTACGTCGCGATCGACAAGTTCACAAAGTGGCCGGAAGTGCAGCCAGTGAGGAAGGTGACAGCACAGTCAGCAGTCAAGTTCTTCAGGTCGATTGTTTGCCGTTTCGGGATCCCTAACAGGATCATCACCGACAACGGCACGCAATTCACGAGCCGCACCTTCATGTAGTACGTCCAAGACCTTGGCGCCAAGGTCTGCTTCGCTTCTGTTGCTCATCCGAGAAGCAACGGTCAAGCAGAGAGGGCAAATGCTGAAGTGCTGCGCGGACTCAAGACCAGAACTTTCGACAGGCTGCACAGATGCGGAAGGAACTGGATTGAGGAGCTGCCGGTGGTTCTTTGGTCGATCAGAACGACGCCAAATCGAGCCACTGGCCAGACACCTTTCACTCTAGTCTATGGAGCAGAGGTAGTTCTCCCCACGGAACTTGTATACGGATCAGCTCGAGTGCTCGCTTATGATGAGCTTGAGCAAGAACAGCTGCGGCAAGACGACGCGCTGCTCCTTGAGGAAGATCGTCTTCAGGCTGCTGTACGAGCTGCTCGATACTAGCAGCTTTGCGCCGCTATCATAGCCGCAAAGTTAAAGCCATAAGCTTCAAGGAAGGCGACCTTGTTCTTCGGCGCGTTCAGTCCGCCAAGAATTCCAACTAGTTGACGCCGAAGTGGGAAGGCCCTTATCGGGTGAGACGAGTCACAAGGCCTGGCGCTGTCCGCCTTGAGACCGAAGATGGCATTCCAGTGAGCAACTCCTGGAACATAGAACATCTTCGTAAGTTTTTCCCATAAGGCGCGGTTGCCGGAACCCGTTCCGGCAACCACCTTTTGTACAAGTCTTGCCGCTGTTGCATGTAATCCTTTGTACAAAGCCGGGCGCAGATCCCGTGCATAAGTAAAACCCCATGTGCTCCGCACAGCTTGTCCATTTCATGCGTTAGTTCCTTTCTTGCATGTGATTATCTGACACTTTGTGCAGCAATTACATCCGGTAAGCAGTAACGAGCCGAAGAGCTCCATATTATTATTTTCTCTTCTTTCTTTTTCTTTTAAAAGGAAAAGAAGGTTCTCTCGCACACAAGTTTGCCGGGAGGGCAGGAGAAGACTGTGGTATGGGCCAGGCGTCGTTCAAACAAGGACTTGCCTTACCGGGAAGCAAATGACAGAAAAGCTAAGTTGCCAAAGTTTGAGCAATCACTTTTTTAAATTTTTGAGTTATCTTCCTCGAACGACCCTACTTTGTATGGAAAACCTGTGCGCGGAGGAACCAACTCGTGGCTAGTTGCGCCCTTACTTTGTTTCGAGTCCGCTCAACAGCTTAAGCGTGCTGCATCTAGTCACGACAAGGTTTCTTGTCGGAAGCAGCGCCGCCAGCAAGCTGCTGAAGTTCCGCACTCAGCGCTCGCGGCTCGGGCGCCTGCGCCGACAAGTTCCCTAGAAGCGTAGGGCGAAAAGATACAAAGGAAGGAATCTAGTAGAGGAAATAACATTGCAATTGATAACAGAAATAAAGTTATATTACAAAGATAACTTGTCGCAGCTCTAACAGACTGTTCTCATAACATGACTAGCAGCGACAAGGGAAAAGAAGAAATGGGCGGCCTAATCTACGCGTCCGCCCTCGACTCCATTGATCTCACTCACCTTGTCCACAATGGGTGCGACAAGGGCCTTGAGTGCGTCCAGATCGGCGTCAGGCAGCAAGGACCTGAGGACGTTGGTGAAGCTGAGGCCTGGATTGTGGAAGGCTACCTTCATCAGCACCTTCTGGAGAACCCCGGCGCAGATTTTGCGCGACTCGTCGGCCAGCTGCTTCGGGATCCTCTCCCGGAGCCGCTGGAGTGCCGTCGCCACGCCCTTGAAGAATAGGCTGAGCTTGGCGCTGGGTTGAAGGCTCTCGTCGGAAGGATACCCAAAGTCCTCCATCCCCAGCTGCGCCAGCTCCTCGTTGATGAGGGCGGCAGTGTTCACCAGACCCTCAGTCCAGTGCTCCACTGTGTCTCTAAACGAGTTCTGGGTAACTGCAATGCTCTCCAGCAGCGCCGCGTCAGCCTTGACCTTCTCCGACAAGGTCTTCTCCCGCTCCTTGACGGCCTCCAGCGTCTGCGTCAGCATGGCCAGCTTCAGCTCCAGGTCTGCTTTGGAATCCTTGGCGGCGCTGAGCTCCTTGCCCCTCTTAGCGAGAACGCCTTGCAGCTCACCATGGGCGGCAGCATCCTTCTCGCGCTCACGCTTGAGCGCGGCAAGCTCCTCGCCGCTCTTCCCAATATCGGCCTCCAGCTGCGTCACCTTCTCCTCTAGCTCTTTCTTGGCGGCCTCTGCAGTTGCCGCGGCGTCCTTTGCCTCCTTGAGCGCCCCGCCAAGTGCTCGCTCACGCTCGTCGAGCCCTTCCTCGTAGCTGTCGAGGTGGGCCTTTCGCTGCACTAGTTCATCTTCCCGCGCGGACTGCTTCTCGGCACCCAGCCTTTGTTCCTCCTCGGCCTCGGCCTTCTCGAGAAGAAAGGCCGTGCGCTCCTCGTCGACTCGCTCCCGCTCCTGCGCCAGGGACCGGAGAGCTTCTTGATTTTGGCCCCGGAGCTCCTCCGCGCGCTTTTCCATGTCAACTCCCGCCTTCGCGACAAGCGCTTCCCGAGAAACCAGCTTGGCTTGCCGGGTACGGTAGAGTGACAGAAGCTTCCGCAGTAGCTGCTCCACGTCAGGCTCGCCGCTGCTGTTGCCGGGCGCGTCAACCAATGACAGTCCAGCAGAGGCGAGCACTTCCCCGTCAAAAGTCTCCCCCTCGACCGGCACCCTGGAGCTCGACGCCTAGGGCAGCTTGATGAAGATATTGTCACCGGCCTGCAAGTAGGCGCCGGGCTGGGGCTCCTCGGAGCCCGGATCCGCAGAAGCGGCAGAGGGTTCGGCGGTCGGCGCAGCGCCCGGCGCTCCTGCGGCCTCAGGGTCGTCAGTGCGATCGCCCGACCCCTCGCCGGCTTCCGCAGCAGCAGCCCCGGTGGCCTCCTCGCCGGCGGTCTCATCAGCACCGGCACCTTCCTCGCCGGCGCCCTCTGTCTCCATTGGCTCAGCCGAAGATGGGTCTGAAGAACGAAGAAGGGAGGAAAATCAATCAAAACTCCAAGAAAGGAAAAATGGAAGAAGCAGAACCCAAGGGAAAGTTTCTGGGCAAGTGGATTACCTGCGCCAAGATCTTCAGTTGCGGCCTCGGTCGCCGCAGGATCAGCAGTGTCGTCCCTTGCCGGAAAATCCCCCCTTACCGGAGAGCGCTCCCTTGCCGGGGACTCCTCCCTTGGCGGCGCAGTCGAAGCAGGTGGCACTTCGGGACCGGCCTCCGGGCGCTCCTGATGAGGCTGCTCTGCTCCTGCACAAGTCAACAAGCAAGAAATCAACAAAGGAAAAAGCACTCAAGCGCGCCCGGCAACAGAAGGCTGAACTATGAACTTACGCTGGGGGCTGCGCTGGGAGCTGCTCGGAGGGGTGATTGCCGGGTCCGTCAAGGTGGTCTCGGGCCCGCCTCCTGCTGACACGATGGGGTCATCCTCGATGACGATCACTGCGGCCTTGGCCCTCTTCGCCGCTCTCTGGGCCAGTGTTCTGAAAAGAAAGGAGTCCAGATTGGAGCAAGTCAGATACAAGATATAAAACAGCAAGATTGAAGGATCATAAGAGCACCAAAGTAACTCACTCTTCTTCCTCGTCGTCGGAGCTGAGCGCGGAAAGATCGAAGTCCGGCCCTCCTCCGATGCGGCGGGGTGGAGGAGTAGGATCCCTTGCCCGCTTGGCGGGGGCAGTGGCAGTGGCCCGGGAAGATCCCGCTCCAGTTGCCGTTGTTGCGTGAGGCGCTCCCGCGGCAACATTTCTTGCCGCGGTGGAGCGCGTCGTGCGGCTCGCTGGCTGTGGAACCGGCTGCCGTCCCGCTGCGTCCCCGGCCCTGCGAAGGTGCCTCCTTGGCGGGGCCGGGGGCTCCGCCTGTGGCAAGCTCTCTGAAGGCTCAGCCTCCTCCTTGCCGGCCTCGCTCGACTCGGCTTCGGAACCGGCAAGCTCCTCCTCGCCCATGAACTCCGCGCGTTCGGCAAGGTTTGTCGCCTCTGCAGCCTCCGCCTCCTCCACAGTAAACCCAAGCACACCCGCAGCAGCTGCGGCCACAGCCTCTTCCGCCCTAGTAGCGATGAGCTGCAGCTCCTCGTCGGTAGTGTCACGGGTGAGGCTCTTCTGCTCGTCAGCGCGGACCGGCACTTCCTCCAAGGTGTCGAAGAACGATCGCACAACGTCATCCGCAGGCTCTTGCCAAGTTGGGACGATGCCGTGTGAATCGCACAACGACATCATGGCGCGGATCCGGTCAAGCGAAGAGTTATTGCACAAAGGAACTACGCCCCTTGGCAGTGTGAATGGGTGCTGGAGGTCGTGTTTGAATAATTCCAAGAGCATTGCATCCAACTCCAAGACGGTGAAGTTGTAGTTGAGGCCCGGCCGCAGCCTCATGATGTCCGCCGAATTCTTGAATTCCCAGGCGGGCCTCCCCCTCTCCTGCAGGGGGGCAATGCAGCGGCGGAGGAAATCTGCCCCGACAGCACCTACGGTGAGCCCGGCAAGCCTGAGGCGAAGAATCCTAGTGATGGCGATCTTCAGCCTCTCGTCTTCCGGGGCCACGTCGCTCCAGTCATTGCCGCGCACTATTGGAGTTTGGCGCACGACGGTGAAGGGCTGCGGATTCTCCTCAACAATCCAACACCACTCTGCTCTCCACTCCTCCCACTTGCTGCGGAGCTCACCCTCCAAGTACGCATCCTTCTTGCCAACTATCGAGATCCAAACAATCCCTCCGGCAAGCGGCTCTCCTCTCTCTACCCGAGGCATGAAGTAATGGCGGAAAAGGGCTACACTAGGGTGGACTCCAACAAAGTTTTCGCACAAGTGTGCAAAAACTGCCATGGTCAGGATAGCATTGGGGGTGAAGTCAAGGAGGCGGAAGCCATATGTGTTCATAATGTCGCAAAAGAACTCCGAGAAGGGCGGGCAGAGCCCGCAATAGAAGAATAGCGGGAAGAACGGGTACCCATTTGGAGCCGACTCCGAGGCAGCGGCCGGGAGTACCCTCGTGCGCGGATGCGCACGCGTCTTCGTCGCCCAAAAGAGGTAGGAGTACTCCCTCAGCTCCTGCACGCCGAGCCGGGGGGTGAAGATTGCCCGCTCCTTCCGCAGCGCCGCGAGCTTTCGGGGCCCTTTCCCTTGTCAGCTTTCGGGGCCATGGCGGAGGTGGTGGGGAAGGTCGACGGCGTGGTGATGCTGGTGGCAATAGGGGGGGCGGAACGCTGCTCTCTCTGCTTTGAGAAGAAGGGGGGAGCGGCGGAGTTTGTGAAGGAGTAGCAGCAACCAGCAAGGGGGAACGAACTGCCCCTGTTTCCTCTGCTTATAAAGAGGGACGGGGCGGACGTTTCGGCCTTCCTAATAAACGACCACCCACGATCTCTCCCACAATGCCGCATTCAACGCGTGCCGTTATGGGAGAGTGCGATGGATACGGAACAAGATTTGGCGTGGCCCAGCCCGCGTGTGCCCGTGCCCTGTCTTGGGCCTGGCCCAACAGCGCTCGGCACCGTGTCTGGCCCAGGCCCGGGGGCTCCTGTCGGTGTACTAGAATAGGGGTACCCTAGTACCCCGAACTTGTGCACGGGCAGTTGCAGCACCCCGTGGCAAAGGCTTGCCGGGCGAACGCCAAGATCCCCCAAGGTTCCCTTGGAGCCATCCAAGAACAAAGTATTTAAGCTAAGGAGACAAGACCCCGGCAAGAGGAGTTTGCCGGGAAGGCCAACCAAGGCGCTCCAAGGAACTTGCCGCGACGCGCCACGCGCTCCGGCAAGGCAACAAGGCCCCGGCAAGAGGAGCTTGCCGGGAAGACTAAATAAGGTACCCCGAGGCCCGGAGAGCGACGGGCTTCTGGACCCAGCGAGATAACAACAGCGGCAAGGCGCTTGCCGCGGCAGGCGGCCACTCTGCGCCCACGCTCCAGCGCGTCCACCAATGTGTCGCTCTGGGGGCCTCTCCGAGCGCGCCTGGCGGGAGGCTGTGCAGCCAGCAGTGCGCAGTGGCATGCGAAGCTGACAAGATCACCATCGTGGCGAACAGTGGCGCCCCTAACGGTCCTTTTCTGCACTGTTCGGGCGACTCAGACGGGCATTTAATGCCCTTGTCCCCTGCCGTCAGGGTTACGTAGGGTGCACTGTACAAGCAACTGTATTAACTACCTCGCTTTTTACGTTTTTACCCTCCTCCGCGTTGCCACCTGTCAGTGACCCCTTTAGTGTATAAAAGGAGGCCCATGCGCAACGTAGAGGGGGTTCGGTTCGGAGCCTCGGCGAGTTTGCTTCGATTCATTCGTAGCCCAGAAAACATCACACTCTCTCGCTTTGGAGAGCAAGAACACCAGATAATACAACCAGACAAGCAGCAGTAGGAGTGTTATCTCTCCGGAGAGCTCCGAAGCTGGGTAAACTGCTCGTGGGCCTCGCCTCGATCTGCTCTTCGTGCGATCTCCGACCCCCGCCGAACCGAAAGGGGCCCGGTCCGCCGGCCCCATAGGTGTTCGAGGATCAGTTTCCCCGACACTATATAAACCCCCTAGGGCACCCATGCAAAGGGTTGATCTCATAGAGTTTTGGACACTACCATAGGGAGAGGAGAGAGTTAGCCTTGCCCTTCTTCCTCGTCCCACCGAACAGCTCAAGGAGCCTCTTGTAGCTTCTTATCGATCTAGTGATCATGCGGAGACCCCGCAACCCAGGAGTAGGGGTATTATCTCCACGGAGAGCCCCCAACCTGGGTAAGGTCCACCGGCGTGCATGTCTTTGCCTCACCCCGTTTCCAGGCACCAGCGATGTCTTACTAGCTCCCACAATGATAAGCCATCCGTTGGCATATGTCGCACCTACCACCCGACATTTGGCACCCACCATGGGGCCAGGTGCCCCGTCGTCCGGAGACGTGCTCTGGACAGGAACCCTTTTCCTCCCCAGCGAGCGTAGCCAGCCCGGCATGCCCGATGGCGCTTGCCCCGACGCGCTGCAAAGCGTCGACGACGCCTGCGCAGTGAGCTGCCTCGCCGATCTCCTTGGCGAGGCTCGCATCTCCGACGAGCCTGCATCCGACGCGGGCACAGGCTACCCCGAGAGCCGCCTCATCAGCCTCCTTGACCAACTCCACATCTCCAGTGAGCCTACCGCGAACTTGGAGTCGGTTGGCTCCACCGACCCGATGCTCGTCGACTCCGACACGGCGTCGCCCGACGCCTTCCCCACCAACGTGATCATCTTTGACGACCCTCTTCCTCGAGCCGACAGTGGCGGCAGCACCGTCACCGAGGTGCTAGTCATCAGCCACAGCGTCACCTCTGACGAAAACGCCCGCGACGCCCTGCAGGCAACGCTGCACGATCTGTCCGCCCCCATCCCCATGGACGCTGACGCCGAGATGCTGGAGGCACGCTGCCTTGCTCTCCTTGTGGAGGGCCAGAGGATAGCCTCCATGAGACGCCTCACTGAAGCTCATCAGCGCGAGGTTGACCGCGCCGCCTTCGGCACGCCGCCTCCCGAAGGGCCAAGCCGAGCCGGCGTCGTCAAGGGACGGGGCGCGGCCATCGCCAGCATGCTGGGAGTGGACCGCCCACTCTATGCCACGCCCCTCGAGAACCTACACGCCGCTCAGTCGATCGTAGATGAGCTAAATGGACTGGGGGCCGACAAGCTCCCTACATGACCACACGCATCCAGCAGCTAATCGACGCGGCCGCAGAGCGGCACGAAGCTGGCGTACATGTTGGAAGCCACCCTCGCCGAGAGCACGGCGCGATGTCGCGTACGCCGACGGCAGGCGGCGCCCGTGCAAGACAAGAGAAGGAGCTGACTGCTAGCCACAGCCGGACTCGAGTCACCATCGAGCGCGACGCAGAAGGCCGCCCTCGAGGTGTGGAATGACGAGGTGACCCGCCTCCTCCTCCGCCTCGTGGGGAAAGATATCCCACTCCTCCGTTTGTCGCGCATCCAACTCTCAACGGCCGACTAGGTCGCCGCGAAGGAGTCACCGAGAATGATGCCCGCAATCGGATCGACCGCCTGGTGCAATCCCTGGCTTTAGAAGAAGAAGATGATGTCGGCCCGCCTTGCTTCGGCCCCCGCATCCGCGACGAGCCCTTCCCCAAAGGGTTCTCACTCCCAAGAGACACGCCCAAGTACAACGGCTTTGTGAAGCCGGAAGATTGGTTGATCAACTACTCCATCACGGTTCACATCGCAAACGGCAACAGGCGCGTTGCCGTGAAATATGTTCCTCTGATGCTCCAAGGCACAGCACGCACCTGGCTCAATAGGCTCAAGCCTTACAGCATCAATAGCTGGCTGGACTTCACAGAAGCCTTCATACGCAACTTCTCCAGCACCTACAAACGGGCTCCCAAGCCCCGATAGCTCTCCTTGTGTGTACAAGGGTCCAATGAATCAACCCGCGACTACCTCACGCGTTGGGCCGAGCTCCGCAAATCCTGTGAGGGGGTGCACGAGGTTCAAGCCATAGAGTTCTATACCGCTGGGTGCAGAGAGGGCACCCTCCTCAAGCACCGACTCCTCTACGACGAGCCGACTACCCTCGATGAGCTGCTCGTCATAGCAGACAAGTACGCCACGGCCGACTCCTCAATGAAGACTGAGCTCCGAGTAGACGCCTCCGAAAAAGTGCTGGCGCCGGCTTCCAAGACGCCGGCTGGGGAATATAGCCGACGCCCGTACCTGAACGACCACAAGCGCAAGGCCCCTATGCTGTCTTCCACCAGCCGGCAGGTGGCCACAGTCGAAGACGAACAATGTGAAGGGCGGCCGACACCCAAGAAGCAGAAGGGCGGCAGGCCGGCTTGGCAGCCGACTTTCTCCTATGAGCAAACCCTCGATGCCCCCTGCAAGTTCCACAGCGGCGCGAAGCCGTCCAACCACACAACTCGGAAGTGCCATTGGCTCACACGAATCTCCAAGGGCGAGGGGCTGTTGCCGCCTCCGCCTGCAGGCCAGCCGCCTCCAGCCCCACAGCACCCGGCCGCTCAGCCAGCGGTCGGAGCCATTCAAGATGAGTTCCCCGATGAACATGCCGCCTATGTCATCTTTACAAGCCAGACAGAAGATCGGCACAGCCGGCACCGACAGCAGCAAGAAGTCAACACGGTCGCCTCCAACAACCCCGAGTTTATGCACTGGTCGGAGAAGCCTATCAGCTGGAACCAGGCCGACCACCCAGAGGTGATGCCGTCTCCTGGCTCCTATGCATTGGTTTTGGATGCCACCCTGGCGAAAGAAAGGCGAGCCGCCCGTTTCTCCAGCGTGTCGATAGACGGCGGGAGCAGCATCAACATATTGTACCGTGATACCATGGAGAAGCTCAACATCAAGCTAAAGCAGCTCATGCCAAGCCGGACTGTGTTCCATGGCATCGTACCCGGCCTATCCTGCTCACCAATTGGCAAGATCAAGATGGATGTCCTCTTTGGGGGCAAGGATCATTTCCGCCGAGAAGCAATATGGTTTGAGGTAGTGGATCTGGAGAGCCCATACCATGCATTGCTTGGCCGACCTGCTTTGGCCAAGTTTATGGCTGTGCCCCACTACACCTACCTCAAGATGAAGATGCCAAGTTCCAAGGGCATCATCACCATACACGGAGACTACAAGAAGTCTTCTGAGTGTGCAGCAGATAGCAGCCGGCTGGCCGAGTCCCTTGTGATTGCTGAAGAGAAGAAGATGCTGGATCGAGTCGTGGCCATGGCTGGCAAGCAGCCGGCCCTGTCCCCCGACCCCAAGGAATGTTATGCTCTAGGTTCTTTCCAGCTGGCCAAAGAGACAAAGAAGATACCCCTGGACCAGGAGCACCCGGAGAGGTACGCTGTCATGGGCACCAGCCTTGACAGCAAATAGGAAGGCGAGCTCGTCGATTTCCTCCGTGAGAATCAGGACATCTTTGCATGGTCCCCCAAAGACATGCCGGGTGTCCCGACGGATTTCGCCGAGCACAAGCTACACGTCCGATCTGATGCCAAGTCGGTCAGGCAGCCCTTGTGCCGCCTGTCAGAAGAAAAGAGAAGAGTAGTTGGAGAAGGGATAGCCCGACTTCTGGCAGCCGGCTTCATTATGGAGGTGTCGGAGTAATGGGCCACGGGTAGGCCAACCCGAGCCCAAGGACATTTCAAGACCTCAGGGCAGGCCGCGCCCCTCATGCCGAGTCCCTGGGATGACTCCAAGATATGCCGAGTCCCAGGGACGACTCCAAGTTATGCCGAGTCCCAGGGACGACTCCAAGTTATGCCGAGTCCCAGACGGCGACTCCGCGACAAGCCGAGTCCCAGATGGCGACTCCGAGACAAGCCGACTCCTGGCTGGCGACCTCCAGAGAAGCTGGCTAGGGAGAGTCGGCCCACGACTCCACCCTCGTCTCGAAGGACGAGGCGGGGTACGGCCACTGCATGGCCGTCCCCCCTGCTTACGACGAGCCGGCATGGCTACAGTGAGTCGTATCGCTGGAGATCTCCGGCGAGGCGCGACACTGTTGCCATGCCTGCCCTGACCTCAGCCGCACTGTGCCCACGACGCCGGCCTGTACGACCCAAGGGCGGTGGGGCCGCCCGTCAATGGGTAGACCGAAGACGGCATGAGTGCCCTGGAGACGGACCGGTAGGAGTCGGCCCCCTGGAGTCGGCCGACCCCTCCCCCGGGCCCCGCACGCCATTAACCAGATAAGATGGGGAGTGGCGACAGTGAACGCACGCCAGACGGCGGCGCTGTAGCCATGACCGCTTGACCAAGCCAGCGTCATCATGAGTACCGCTACAGTCTCAGGCTTGTCCGCGGGGCCCGCCAGCCGGCGGGCCCCAGTAGTCTGTAGGAAGGACGACCGCCTGAGAGACAGACGGCTGGGACCCGCTCCCAGCCGGATTACTATTGTACCCCTGGGGGGCAGGCCTATATAAACCCCCCGGGAAGCCCATGCAAAGGGTTCGGACCCATATAGGAATAGACCTTAGATCACAGGAGGGAGAAGCTAGCCTTGCCTTCTCCTACGTCCAGAAATAGCTCCAGGAGCACCATTGTAACCACTTTGACATAGTGACCATGCGGAGACCCTGCAGAGCAGTAGTAGGGGTGTTATCTCCTCGGAGAGCCCTGAAGCTGGGTAAGTTCCGTCGGCATGCATGTCTCCGCCTCATCCCGCTTCCGGGCACCGGCGACGTTCTACTTGCTCCCACCATGATAAGCCATCCTTTGGCATATGTCCTACCCAACCCCCGACATTTGGCGCCCACCATGAGGCGAGGTGCACCGTCGTCCGGAGATCTGCTCTGGATGGGAACCCTTTTCTTCCCTGGCGAGTGCAGCCAGCCCGGCACGCCAGATGGAGTTTGCACCGACGCGCTGCGCGGCGCTGATATCGCCTGCGTGGCCAGCAGCCTCGCCGACCTTATTGGCGAGGTTGGCCTCTCCGACGAGCCTGCGTTCGACGCAGGACCGAGCGGCCCCGAGATCCTCCTTGCGGGTCTCCTTGACCAACTACACGTCACCGGCGAGCCTGCCGTGGACCTGGAGTCCATAGGATCCACCGACCCGATCCTGGTCGACTCAGACACAGCGTCGCTCGACGCATTTCCCACCAACGTGGTGGTCTACGACGAGCCGCTCCCTTGCGCCGGGAGCGACGGAAGCACCGTCATGGAACTTCTCGTCCTCGATCATGGCGAGCCCTCTGGTGAAGGAGCGCATGACCCGCTTGACGCGGCCCTACGAGACCTCGCCGCGCCGATTCCGGGAGACGCGGACGCCGAGACATTGGAGGCACGCCGCCTTCAGCTTATTGAGGGCGCGAAGAAGTTGGCAAGCATGAGGCGCTTGTCAGAAGCGTACCAGCGCGAGATGGATCGCGCCGTGGGCGGCTCGCCGGCTCCGACTGGGCCCAGTCGCCTAGGCGCGGTCTGACAACGCGGCATGGCAATTGCCAATCTATTCGGGGCTGCTCGCCCTATGTATGCCACGCCCGCGGAGAACATCCACGCCGCCCAGGCGGCGTCAGACGAGCTCGACAACTTCGAGAGCGAAGAGCGCCGCATGATGATGGAGCGAGTTCAGCAGCTCCTCCACGCGGCCGCCACGCAGAACGAGGCCGGCTGCCGCGCAAAGGCGCCGCAGCGACAAAACAACGACCCGCCGCCCCGCCGAGACCAAGGCGCAACGTCCCGAACACCGACTGGCGGGGCCCGCGGAAAGAAGGACAAGGAGCCGGCTGTCAGCCGCAGTCGGACTCGCATCACCATCGAGCGCGACCAAGACGGCCGCCCCAAAGCGGTGGAACGGCGGGACGACTATCTGCCTCCCCCTCCTCGCAGAGAAAGGCGAGTCTCCCCGCCGCCCGTGGAACATCCGACTCTCGGCGACCGTCTGGGCCGCAGAGAGGGAGTCGGAGAAAACGACACCCGCCACCGGATTGACCGACTCCATCGGTCCCTGGCGCTGGAAGAAGAAGACGAGTTGGGTCCACCCTGCTTTGGGCCCCGCATCCGAGATGAGCCCTTCCCCAAAGGGTTCACGCTCCCCCAAGACACGCCCAAATATACCGGCACCGTGAAGCCGGAAGACTGGCTGATCGATTACTCCACAGCCGTCAATATAGCGAACGGCAACAAGCGTGTTACCATAAGATATGTCCCGCTCATGCTCCAGGGCTCGTCCCGGGACATGGTTAAATAGTCTGAAGCCTCGCAGCATCAATAGCTGGGTCGACTTCACCGAGGCCTTCGTCCGCAACTTTACGAGCACGTACAAGCGACCTCCCAAGCCTCGCCAACTCTCCCTGTGCGTGCAAGGTCCGAACGAATCCACTCGCGACTACCTCACGCGCTGGGGGGAGCTCCGGAACTCCTGCGAAGGCATGCACGAGGTGCAGGCAATCGAGTACTTTACTGCTGGGTGCAGAGAAGGCACCCTCCTCAAGCACAAGCTTCTCTGCGACGAGCCGGAGACCCTCGATGAACTACCGATCACAGCGGACAAGTACGCCACGGCCGACTCCTCCATGAAGGCAGAGATTCAAGTTAGCGCGACTGGCAAAGTTGCTCCTCGGGCTCCAAGAACTCCGGCTGGGGACTCTAGTCGGCGGCAATAGCAGAACGTCCACAAGCGCAAGGCCCCGCAGTCGGCCTCCAACAGCCGGCAAGTGGCGACAGTCGAAGACCAATAGCTGGAGTGACCGCCTCCGGCGAAGCGGTAGAGGGGCGACAAGTCCAACTGGTTGCCGGCCTTCTCCTACGAGCAGACCCTGGATGGCCCCTGCAAGTTCCACAGCGGCGCGAAGCCGTCAAACCACACCACCCAGAAATGCCACTAGCTGGCCAGAACCGCCAAGGGAGACGGCCTACTCCCTCCCCCGCCTGCTGGGCCGCCCCCGCCATAGCCGCCCCAGCAGCCGGCTGTCAGGCCAGTCGGCGTGATACAAGACGACTTCCCAGATGAGCACGGAGCCTACATGGTATTCACCAGTGGGGCAGACGACCGGCGCAGCAGGCGCCAACAGCAGCAAGAGGTGAATGCAGTCGCGTCAAGCACTCCAGAATTCATGCACTGGTCCGAGAGGCCCATCAGTTGGAGCAGAGCCGATCACCCAGAGGTGATGCCGAGTCCAGGCTCCTACGCCTTGGTCTTAGGCGCCACACTCGCCACAGATAGGCGGGCCGCTCGCTTCTCGCGAGTGCTGATAGACGGAGCCAGCAGAATCAACATCCTGTACAAGGATACGATGGAGAAGTTAGGAATCAAGCGAAGACAGCTTCAGAGCAGCCGGACTGTGTTCCATGGCATTGTTCTTGGCCTTTCCTGCTCACCAATCGGCAAGATCCTGATAGACGTCCTCTTTGGGGACAAAGATCATTTCCACCGAGAGCCAGTCTGGTTTGAAGTGGTGGACCTTGAAAGCCCGTACCATGCGTTGCTTGGCCGACCAGCTCTGGCCAAGTTCATGGCTGTCCCCCACTACGCCTACCTCAAGATGAATATGCCAAGTTCCAAGGGAATTCTGACCGTGGCCGGCGACTACAGAAAGTCGTCCGCTTGCGCGGCCGAAAGTAGTCAGCTGGCCGAGTCCCTGGTGATCGCAGCTGAGAAACGGCTTCTTGATCGGGTCATGGCGATGGCCGGCAAGCAGCCCGAGTTGTCGCCCGACCCCAAGGAGTCGGAAGCAGAAGGATCATTCAAGCCGGCCAAAGAAACGAAGAAGATACCTTTGGACCCGGAGCACCCAGAGAGGTACGCTGTCATGGGCACAGGCTTTGACAGCAAATAGGAAGGCGAGCTCGTCGATTTCCTCCATGAGAATCGAGACATCTTCGCATGGTCCCCCAAGGACATGCCTGCTGTACCGACGGAATTCGCCGAGCACAAATTACATGTCCGATCTGATATGAAGCCCGTCAGGCAGCCCTTGCGCCGCCTGTTAGAAGAAAAGAGAAGAGTTGTTGGAGAAGAAATAGCCCGGCTCCTGGCAGCTGGCTTCATCATGGATGTGCTTTTTCCAGAGTGGCTGGCAAACCCAGTACTGGTGCTGAAGAAGAACAAGCAGTGGTGGATGTGTATTGACTACACAAGCCTCAACAAAGCCTGCCCCAAGGACCCATTTGCTCTGCCGAGAATTGATCAGGTGATAGATTCCACAGCCGGATGCGAGCTGTTGAGTTTCTTAGATGCATATTCAGGATATCACCAGATCAAGCTGAACCTGGCTGACAGACTAAAGACCACCTTCATCACACCGTTTCATGCCTTCTGCTACCTGACCATGACGTTCGGCTTGAGGAATGCCGGCGCCACCTTTCAGCGTTGCATGCAGAAGTGCCTCCTCAAGCAACTCGGCACAAATGCCCACGTCTACGTGGATGATGTGGTGGTGAAGATGGAAAAACATGGAACTCTGTTGGAAGATATCAAGGAAACCTTTGAGAACCTGCGCCGATTCTAGATCAAGCTCAACCCCGAGAAATGCATCTTCGGAGTACCAGCCAGCCAGCTCCTCGGTTTCCTGGTCTCCGAACGCGGCATAGAGTGCAACCCTGTGAAGATCAAGGACATCGAGAGGATGGAAGCACCCAGACGACTGTTAGATGTGCAAAAGTTCACCGGTTGTTTGGCGTCCATCAGCCGATTCATCAGTCGGCTAGGCGAGAAGGCTCTCCGCCTGTACCAGCTCATGAAGAAGACAACCTTTTTTGAATGGACTCCCAAGGCGGACGAAGCTTTTCTCCAGCTAAAGAAGATGTTGACTACTCCCCCCTGTGCTGGCGGCTTCGACTCCCAAAGAGCCCATGCTCCTATACATTGCCGCCACCAGCCGGGTAGTCAGCACAGTCATTGTAGTCGAGCGCAAGGAGGAAGGTAAGGCGCTACCTGTCCAGAGACCGGTATATTACCTGAGCGAGGTACTGTCGGCCTCCAAGCAGAACTACCCCCACTACCAGAAGATGTGCTACGGCATGCATTTTACCGCCAAGAAATTGAAGCCTTACTTCCAGGAGCATCCAATCACCATGGTCTACACAGCCCGACTAGCCGAGATCATCGGAAGCCGAGATGCTTCTGACCGAGTGGCCAAATGGGCCATCGACCTAGCTCCCTACACAATCTACTACGAGCCCCGCACCGCCATCAAGTCACAAGCGCTGGCCGACTTCCTCGTCGATTGGGCCACCCAGTATCTGCCGCCAGCACCGGACTCCACCCATTGGCGGATGCACTTCGATGGCTCCAAGATGCGCACCGGCCGAGGAGCTGGCGTCATCCTCACTTCCCCCAAGGGCAACAAGCTCAGATATGCGCTGCAGATCCATTTCGCCGCCTCCAACAACGTGGCCGAGTACGAAGCGCTCATCCACGGGCTCCGGCTTGCCAAAGAGCTCGGCATTCGCCGGATCCTGTGTTATGGCAACTCTGACTTGGTGGTCCAGCAATCATCTGGCGATTGGGACGCCAAGGACGCAAACATGGTGAGCTACCGATTCCTAGTGCAGCAACTCAGCGGATACTTCGAGGGGTGCGAGTTCCTCCACGTGCCAAGGAACGACAACGACCAAGCAGACGCCTTGGCACGGATCGGCTCCACTCGCCAAGCAATACCATCCGGCATCGCCCTTCGGCGCCTCCTCAAGCCTTCTATCAAGCCGTCACTAGAATCAGATTCAATCTTTGTGCCGACTCCACCTGAAGAAGTCGGATCCGACTCCAAGAAAGACACAGTCAAAGACGGCCCGGGGACTTCAGAACCCGACCCGGGGACTACAGTGGCAAGATCGAAGACTCCAGAGCCCGGCCCAGGGACTGCTCTAGTCGACCAGGGGCCTTCTTCAAGTCAGCAAGCGGCTGCGGACTCCAACCCGCCGCCTCCCAGCCCAGCCGCCCTTGTCCAAGTCGCACTAGTAGCAATTGAAGAAATAGCAGCACCCTCATGGGCCCAGCCCATCCTCAAGTTCCTAGTAAATAGAGAGCTGTCAACTGATGAAATCTTAGCTCGGCAAGTGCAACGCCGAGCAGCAGCTTATACCATAGTCAACAGAGAGCTGGTCAGTCGCAGTGTCACTGGTGTCTACCAACGCTGCGTCGAGGCAGAACAAGGCCAAGCAATTCACAGAGACGTCCACGAGGGCGAGTGCGGCCACCACACGGCCTCAAGGGCACTCATCGCCAAAGCCTTTCGGCACGGTTTCTTCTGGACAACTGCCCTGGAAGAGGCCAAAGAGTTAGTCCAAAAGTGCAAAGGGTGCCAGATTTTCCGTTCCAAGCCACTTCAGCCAGCTTCTGCACTCAAGACTATCCCCATCGCCTGGCCCTTTGCAGTCTGGGGCCTGGACATGGTGGGACCATTCAAGACGGCACGAGGTGGCTTGACTCATCTACTTGTCGTAGTGGACAAGTTCACCAAGTGGGTAGAAGTGAAACCCATCAAGAAGCTAAATGGTCCGACTGCAGTGACCTTCATCACCGACATCACGACTCGGTATGGCATCCCGCATAGCATCATCACCGACAATGGCACAAATTTTGCCAAAGGCGCCTTGGCCCGTTTCTGCGCGACGCAGGGCATCTGACTGGACTTAGCGTCCGTTGGCCATCCGCAGTCAAACGGCCTGGTGGAGCGGGCAAACGGCCTCATCTTATCCGGCATCAAGCCTCGACTGGTCGTGCCGCTGGAGCGGTCGGCCGGCTGCTAGCTTGAGGAACTGTCGGCCGTCCTCTGGAGTCTGCGCACGACTCCAAACAAGTCAACCGGCTTCACACCCTTCTTCCTCGTCTACGGTGCCGAAGCCGTCATCCCGACGGACACAGAATTCGACTCCCCGCGAGTCACCATGTACACCGAGCAAGAAGCAGAAGAAGCACGTCAAGACGGCATTGATCTACTGGAAGAGGGCCGGTTGTTGGCCCTCAGCCGGTCCAGCATCTACCAGCAGAGTCTGCGTCGATACTACAACAGGAAGGTCAAGCCAAGATCTTTCCAAGAGGGCGACCTTGTGCTCCGACTGATCTAGCGAACAGCCGGCCAGCACAAGCTGTCGGCGCCTTGGGAAGGCCCCTTCATCATCAGCAAGGTGCTGGGAAACGACTCCTACTACCTGATAGATGCTTAGAAGCCCCGAGCGCGCAAGAGGGACGACTCCGGCAAAGAGACAGATCGCCCGTGGAATGCAAATCTTCTTCGAAGATTTTACAGTTGATGCAGTATGTATCACGCTACCCCTTTGTATTAAAGTACTAAGACTTTGGGCCCCCCCGAGACGAGCTCGGGGACTGCCCTTTTTGTTATCTGTATGATAAGAATTATGCCTTCGAGTATGTTACTCTATTGTTAAAAGCCGCTTGGCACCGGGCCAGACTAGTCGGCCCGGGGACTCGCCGCCTCGCGCTATGAGGAGCTTCCCGCAGTCAGACAAGTAGTGTGTGGTGCCTAATCTGTCTCCTGACAAAGCCGCAGCTCGCAGAAGCGACTGTTTGGTGGCCAGGAGTGAGGAAGAACGGGCGCCCACACGAAAAATGGCTAAGGACCCAAAGCACAAACATAGCGTAAGACGGTTTCCAACATTTCTGAAGCAAAAAGGCGACTCATGAGTAGTCGGCTTGCTGCTTCTATTAGCTTCTATCAAGGACGGCCGACTCTTGGGTAGTCGGCCTGCCGCTTTCTATCCGACTTGCTAAAAGAAACTCTAAAACGGCCAAGTACTTGCCTTCCCGAAGTAGCCAAGCATTTGACCCAGCGACAGTCCGCAAAGCGGCTGTCCGACTGGCAAGGCAGCGACTAAAGGAAGGCGGCAAAGGGAAAAGCCTAAAGAGCAGTAAGCAAGGAAAGATAGAACTCGGATAAATATTTAAATAGGCCCTTGGCCGAATCTTCGAGTAGAAGTTCAAGATACACCCCGCGGGTGGAACTGTTCGAATTTAACAAAGTTTTCCAAAAGATTACTAAGACAGATAAAGCAGAGGTGAAAACGGCAGCCTAGGAGGCGGTATCTGGGATCGGAGGATTGGAGGAGACGGCGGTGTCAGGCACCAGGGCGGACGGCTGGCCAGTCTCGGTCTGATCGCCTCCGGCGGCACTCGCCTTCTCTCGACGCGGCTCGTTGCTGGAGGCGCGGTCGAGCTGAGGCTGGCCGCCCACTCCGTCTTCTGGCACCTCCCTCTCGCCTTCGTCCTCCGCCTTGCCTTCCTTCTCGGTGCTGGATTCAATCACCTCCGCCGAGTCCTTGCCGAAGTCCGGGTTCATCCCGAACCACCCTGGCGGCACCTCCTCGCCGCCTGCAGCCCGCTCGGGGACGAAGACACTGGTGTCCGTGTAGTCGGCAATCACCGCCGCACGTTCGACAAGGGCACCCTCCACTGCCACCAACTCTGCATGGGCCTCTGAATGGAACACGGCCAGCCGGTCCAGGTCCAGCCTAGGATACCACACCTTGACGAATTCCAAGGCCCGGCGTGCCCCGGCCCGGGCCGAGGATGTCAGGACCCCGATCCTAAGTCACACCAATCTAGCATGTAACACATCATATCAATTTGCGGCCTCACGCACGGTATTCCCACGGGTGCCACCTTACCTGGCCCGGGACCGTTTGCGCCTTTTGGCTCACGTATATGATAGTGCCGCTAGCATCCATATGACAAAGAACCCGAGCTGACATGGCTAGTCGTGAACCCAAAGTGCCACTAACTTACAGGGACAGGCATACATGACCCAGCAACGAACGTGTCGGTCATCAGCGAGTGAATCCGGGCTGTAGCAACTGGGCTAGCAGGACTCCGCTAAACTGGGCTGTAGCAGGCTAACAGGACTCCGGTAAACATCGCGTGGCATTTCCACGAAGGGACAGACACAGGAATGAAGAAGGACACATGCCGGCCAGCCTAAGTGTTCCGGAGCAGTAACAAGCTACCAAGGCT
Source organism: Triticum aestivum (assembly GCF_018294505.1). Classification (NCBI taxonomy): domain Eukaryota; kingdom Viridiplantae; phylum Streptophyta; class Magnoliopsida; order Poales; family Poaceae; genus Triticum; species Triticum aestivum. Next base: position 709,504,633 of record NC_057801.1, read on the forward strand.
CAGGGGAAACACTAGGAGACATTTCCCGGTAAGAGAGGCTACCAAGGATAAACAACTAGATAGTCAGATCCCACACATACCAAGCATTTCAATAACATACACACAATATGCTCGATATGTGCAAATACAACATGGCATCACAACATGACTCTACAACTCAAGTATTTTATTCAATAGGCTCTGAGGAGCAAGATATTACAATCATGGGTCTCATGACCCAACATTCAGAGCAAACAAATCAAGCACAAGTGGAAGCTTAACATGTCTGAGTACAGACATCTACAAATGAAAAAGGCTGAGAAGCCTGACTATCTACCAGATCCTGCCGAGGGCACAAGATCGTAGCTGAGGTAACAAGCTAAACGTCGAAGTCCACGCGGTACTACTAGCGAGACTGAAGTCTCTCTGCAAAAACATAAATTAAGCAACGTGAGTACAAATGTACCCAGCAAGACTTACATCAGATCTAACTACATATGCATCATTATCAACAAGGGGATGGTGGGGTTTAACTGCAGCAAGCCAGCTTTGACTCGGTGGCTATCCTAAACTACAACTGCAAGTAACTCTTTTGAGGTGGCGCACACGAGTCCACATATTCACCATATCAATACACCACTATGGATCCGCTCCCGTCTCCCTACGAGAACGCCATCCATAGCACTCACGCTTATCTTGCGTATTTTAGAGTATCCACTTTCACTTGTCTATGAACTGTACAGGCAACCCATAAGTCCTTTACCGCGGACACGGCTATTCGAATAGATCATATTAACCCTGCAGGGGTGTACTTCTTCACACACGCTCTCACCACTTACCGCAGTTTACATGACATGTACTCGGCAACCTTCAAGGGGAAGCCCGGCGAGGGTGTCGGCCACGACCTGACTAACCACACAAGTCTCTCGTCCAGGTTTATCGCCTATTCGGGTTCCATTCGCAAGGAGATCCGTCCGGGGTGTCGCTCACGGCCCCAAACGATGTGTGCAGGGTTCCCAAGCCCACCTCGACGGGTGGATCTACGCTTGGCACACCGTGCCAGTGTGCCTAGTCTGTCCCAAGCCCACCTGTACCGGGTGCCGCTTGGTAGACTACTAACACTACCTACAAACACCAGAAACTAGTTGCAACTCCTGGACAGAGATCATGTTGATTAATAAGCCGAGAGGGGCCGAGTTACCGGAACCCAATGTGTGGTAGTAACTATTCATGGATCACAAACACAGAACTCAGTTCCTAAGGACGGCTGCAATGAGACAACCCACCATGTACTCCTACATGGCCTCTCACCGCTACCTTTACCAAATCGTGTTCACACACTTAGCTCTCAACAATAGGACATGTTCACACACCTCTGATTCATCCCCGATGAATCAGACCTGACTCAACTCTAAGCAGTAGCAGGCATGACAAACAAGCATGAATGAGTAGGCACAACAGGGCTCAAACAACTCCTACTCATGCTAGTGGGTTTCATCTATTTACTGTGGCAATGACAGGTCATGCAAAGGATAAAGGGGTTCGGCTACCGCAACAAGTAATAGATGAATCGTTGTTGTCCTAATGGAGTAAAAGAGAGCAGGAGCGAGAGAGTGGGTATTATCGGAATGAACAAGGGGGTTTTGCTTGCCTAACACTTCTGAAGATAGAAATAGTTCTTCATCGGTGTCATCGATCTCATCGTCAGTATCACGTCTATCGAGAGGGGACAAATACCGGCAAACAAGGAAGAACACAATCAATGCAATGCACAATATGATGCATGATCATGACATGGCAATATGCTATGATTTGAGCTAATGCAACTAGCAGCAAGTTAAATGGAGTTGGTTTGAACCCTAGGTTCAAATTCAAACTCCACATGTGATTATTTAAATGCCATTCATATGATTTGTCCTAAACAGCAACTATAAGTTGTTCTAACATTCATGAAAATGATGCAGATGGATAGATTGGATTTTTCTGATAATTTTTCATATATAAATTATTTCATTTGGAGTTATAGATTAATTTATATGATTTTTAGAAGTTAGCACTATTTTCTGGAATTTTCTGAATAAAAATAAATCCAGATAAGGCATTGTTGCGTCAGCACTACGTCATTGTGACATCAGCAGGGTCAACAGGGCTGGTCCAGGTCAAACCTGACCAATGGGGTCCACTGGTCAGTGACTCAGGGCTAGTTAGAGTCGCTGACATGTGGGCCAGGTCAAAGTCCACGTCATCTTGGTCAAAACTGACGCGTGGGCCTACTGTTTTAAATAACTAATCTAGTTATTTTTGTTAAGCAGTAAACTAACAGGTGGGTCCCACTGTCAGCATCTAGTGTTAGACTAACAGCGTTAGTTAGCCCTAATCTAATGACTGCCACGCGAGCTAACCGGCGATTAGCCGCCGGTGCTAAGCAGGGTGCGGCGGCGCCCCTCGTCTGGCCATCTCCAGCGACTAGAGCTCACGCGGCTGGGCTCTACGGACGCAGCGCATCGAGGCGCATCGGTTGGTGGCTGTGGGTGGTGCCGGGGTGGACTACAGCGGCGACGGCAAGGACGACAGCGGCGGCCGGAGCTCGGCTAAGCGCGGGTGCGGTGCTGTAGCTCGTAGGCGAGTGAATGGAGGTGCTAGGCAGCACCTAAAGGGCAGCAGGAGCACGTCGGAGCTACTACGCGAGGCGGAGGTGCTCAGGGGCATAGAGCTCGTCGGCCATGGCGGACGGCGGCTTCGGGCGCTCGCGGGGCAGCGGCTATGGGGCACGCGCGAGAGAGAGAGGTGAGGGGAAAGGAAGAGGGGCTCACGGCGGACTCGCAGAGCAGCTCAATGGGCTCGGGGAAGCTTTGGTTGCCGCGAATACGACGACGGTGATCCACGGCGGCCGAGGCCGAAGACGATGATGGTGGCGTCGCTTCGCGCGTCCCACAGGCGCGAGCTTCGTCTTGGGGCTCCTTGGCGTCTAGGTGGAGCCTCTGGACAGCACAGAGAGGCGAGGGAGAGGCGATGGCCGCGGTTGTGCCCGGCGGCAGCGACGACAGCGCTCGGTGGTTGCGTGCGAGAGAGCCAGAGGACAAGAGGGAGAACGGCGAGTGAGAGAGAGGGAACAGGGGCTTCGAGGCGTCTCCATGGCGTTGCTAGAAGGGGCCGGGGAAGCAGGAGGTGGCCAGAGCAGCGTCGGCGCTCGCCACGCACCTGGTTGTCCTCCTGGCAGAGGAGGAAGATGACAAGGGGGCGCTGGTGGGCTGGGCCGCCAGCTGGGCTGCCAGCAAGCTATAGTAGCGGGCCGCAGGTGGGTGCAGGTAAGTCCTTCTGCTCTATTTTATATTTTCTGTTTGTTTTCTATTTCTGTAATTTGTTTTTGATTTAGTTTTCAAACTAAATCAAATTTACTGCTTCTAATAAATATTGTGTGGGCTAGTTGAGCTATTCCAGAGCCCCACACAAATTTACAGAATCATTGGACTTATATTAAATATATAGCAAATATAAATCCAATGCAAATAGTTGTTGCATTAACTCCAAATGCCAAAAATAAATATTTATGAGCTCCTAAAAATATTGGTTTGAATTTTACCTCTGGTCAATATTTTCAGGAGAAACATGAACATTTTCTTGGACCTATTTGAAGAAATTTTTATCTTGGTCATTTTCAGAAATGATTTCCGAGGCTTTCACATGTCCCCATTTCAAATTCATTGAAATTTAAACATGATGCACACATGACTAGCTAGTCTAGATCATACCAGAACTAGGGATGTGACAGAGGAACCCTTCCAAGCTTCAAGACGGCCGGCGGCGACCTCCAGCCAGTCGGCGGTCCGACCGGCGGTGCACAGAGCCGGCATGTCTGGCCACAGAGCGGCAACCGCCTGGGTGCCGGCACGCTGAAGCCGGCGCATCAGCCGGTGGGCCGGACGAAGACGGGCTTCAATGCTCAGAAGCTGCTCATCGATGGTTCGGGGGGCATTAGCAGCGATCTCCGCGCCGCTTGCCCTCCGCAGCTCGCGATCAGCCTCGATGGCCAGGGTGACTGCCTGCGAGTGGCGAGGGAAGAAGTCTGCCAAGACAAAAAAGAAGTGAGTCGACAAAACCAGAAATTGGCTCGACCTATAGTCGGAAGCTCGAAGAAAGGAAAGAAACTCACCATCGACGATGTCCTTGATCTCGTGGAAGCCGGAGGTTAGCATCGCCTCCCTGTCAGTCCAGGAGGAGCGCTCGCTCTCGAACTCGGCCAGGAGAGCGGCATCCTTCTCGGCCTCGTCCTGCGCCTTCTAGAGCAGCTCCTTCTGCTCGGCCAGCTGCGCAGCCAGCAGGTCGCGCTCTACGGCAAGCTTGCCGCACTCCTCCTCCTTGGTGCGCAGGGTGGTATTGGCCTCGCCCAGCTGGTGCTGAAGAGCGGCGTTGACCTCTGAAGAAGAAAAAAGACGAAAGAAGATAAGTCATCAACAAAGAAAGTCGCTGAGAAGATCCGGCCCGACTGCTCAGCAGTCGGCCCGAATCTCGGGGACTACAGCCCGCGGGTGCGCCAGCGCGCCCCTGCGAGAAAGAAGAAGGACTCACCCCGGCTCTCCGACAGGTTGGCAGTCCGGCTGCCTAACTCCTCAACATTACGGTTGAAGGCGGTAGCGCGGAGGTTGTGATACTCCTGCAATAATCATTTAAGACAAAGTTAACATTTGGAACTCGCCAGAGGGAGTTCCGAACCGCCTACTCAGCAGCCGGCCCGAAACTCGGGGACTACACCTAGTGGGTGCGCAGGCGCGCCCCCACAGAGAAAAACAAGAATCAAAAAGAAGAAGGAAACATACTCGGACGGCCGTCCGCGCTGCCAGATGCGCCCTGGTGCAAGTTTGAAGGGCGTCGCCTTCAGCGTGCAGCTTCGCCTGGACGTCCAGAAGCGCTTGATTCAGCGGCCCAGTGCCGCCTCCGTGCAACCACCTGATGGGCGCGGCGCTTGTCGCCTCGGCGTCTGGGGTTGCCGAGCTGGCGGTGCCGGTCTCGCGGGGTCGCGGGGCCGAGGTCGCCCTCTCAAGACGGCGGCGCACCGGCGAGGCGACTTGGAGAAGCAGCCTCGCCTCAGACTCGTCTGCGGTCGGCGGCTCTGGACGATCTGCCGGCTGTTTGCCGTGCGCTCTCCCAGACGGCGATGGAGGCGGCGGTGGCGGCACGAGCGTGTCCGAGATGGAGGCCTCGCCGCTCTCCTTCTCCAAGACGGGAGTCTCGGCGCCGGTTTCTCCAGTCTGCCCCGTGAACTCCGGGGGCGGCGGCACCGAGGACAGTGGGGTGACAAACTGCGCCGACTGGCGACGCGCGGCCTCCTCGACTCGCTGCTTGCTGCGGCGGGGGCTTTGGCCTCCTCCAGTTTTTTCTGGGCGGAGGCCGCCGCCTTCTCGGCCTCCGCCTTCTCCAGGCGGTCGGCCTCATCCTCAGCGCGCTTCTCCCGCGCATTTTGCTCTGTCGCCTCCTGGAGGTCGGCGGCGGGGTCAATCCGCCGAGTGTTGGCAGACGTCTCCGCCGACCCCATGACGAAGGGGGCGACGACCCTCTCAAGGGAAAGGGGAGCCCTGAAGCAAAAAGGGAATGAAAAAGAGAAACTCGGACGAGATTAACCGAGGGAGAATAAGGACAAAGGAAGAAACACTTACGCAGAGACTAGAGGCGGCCTCCTCACTTCCCTGTGGAAGCGATTGGCCCTCGCGGCCGCCTCCTCCCGCCTGGTCGCGGCGGCCGCCCCCTTGAGCTTCTTCGGCTTGCCGCCGAATGAACTCGGCCCAGGCTGGCGCCTCTTCAAGCCGCCTTGGCCGGCGGAGGAACCCGTGCCCGATGAGCCGACCCTCGGCTGGTGGCGCGGGGCGACTTCCCCTTCGGTGTTGTCATCAGGCCAGTCGGCAAATGTGGCCGAGGGCCTGAGGCCGCCTCCTGCTCCTCCTCCCCCCGCCATCAGCGTCGGCTTCCATCGCCGCCGCCCCCAAGTCGGGGTCATCAATGTCGCTCTCCGCTCGGTCGGGGACAAACTCGCGGGGCGGTCTTGTGACGCCGGGTGCGGGCTGCATGAGGGGGTTCTAGTTCAAAGAAACCAATAAAAATCAGAAGTCGTAGTCGGCTACGAAGAAGACAAAGCGATAAAGAGATGCGACTTACCACTGGAGGGGGGTTGGCGCGCGAGTACGGCTCCTTGCCGAACTGCCAGTCCTCCCCAAACTCGCAGTTCGCGATGTGCTTCACCATGTTTGCCACCTCTGCGCAGGGCATTTCCTTGGTGCACATCCGACTCGGGTCCCGGTGGTCACTCATCTGACTGATCAGATGAGGCCGGCCTTGGAGAGGGAGGACTCGGCGCACCACAAAGGCGGCCAGCAAGTCGTCCCCGACGAGGCCCTCCGACTGCGTAAGAACCCGGAGCCACGCCACGGCAGCGGCTCCGGCGGGAGTCAACGTCTTGGCTCGATGAGACCAGCTGGGAAGCCTCCCAGCCGGTGCGCCGGCTTCGTAAGGTGGCAGATTGACCCAATCCCCATCGGGGGCAACGCTCTTCACGTAGAAGTATGACCGTTGCCACATCTTCACCGATTTGATCAACGCGATGGCGGGGAACGGGTTGTCGGCCGTCTACCGCCGCAACGCGATGAAGGCGCCGCATTGAGCCGGCACGCCGGCGACGTGCGTGCCGAGCTTGGAAGAGAAGAATTCTCCCCACAACTCGATGGTGGGGAGGACGCCAAGGAAGCCTTCGCACAGAGTGGCGAAGGCGGACAGCAGCACCACCGTGTTTGGGGTAAGGTGGTGCGGGTGGATCTCGTGGAACTCCAGAAAGGCGCGGAAGAAGCTGCTCGCCAACAACCCCAGGCCGCGCATGAGGTGCGAGCGGAAGATGACCTGCTCGCCCTCCTCCGGCGCCGGCCGAATCTCCCCCTCCGGCGTGGCGCGGGCACGCACGAGGTCTGCGCCAGGGAGCCGGCGCGTTCGGCGGAGGAACTCGATATGCTCATCATCCACCTCCGAGCCGTCCCACACGCCGGAGCGCACGGCGGGGGCCGCGGCGGCGGAGGAAGAGCTCATCGCCGTTGGTGTGGTGTGTTCTTGCTCAAACGGCAGCGAAAGGAAGGAAAGGAGGCAAGAGGAGGCGGAGGGAGCGGGGAAGATGGGCACGCGTGCTCTGCAGCTCTGCTTCCCCCCCCCCCCCCCGCCTACATATAGCCTTGTGGGTTGAGAAGCCGAAGGGAGCGGGTGTGGGATTAACTGTGCACAGGACCCCACGCCCCCCACGATTTACCCCACGAAGTTACTGCGCGCAGTAACGACGTGGGAAAACCAACCGACCGCACGGCCGCAATGAATCCGTTTGAATGCCGAGGCGCGGTAGTGGCGGGCCCCGCCTGACGGCCCGTCCCGTCGCGCGCGTGGGAAGGCAGACTACTCCCGCCGCGTGGCGCCACACAATAGGACCACACTGATGTCCACGGGGAAGCGTATCAGGCATGCCGCATGGTCTCCCGCCACGACTTCCGAGCTCTTTACGAGGCGGGGCGGCCCTCCGCAAATCCAACTTTGGATAGTCGGCCCGAAGGAAGACGGCAGCCGAAGCCCAGAATCCACTCACGGAAGATTGAAACTTTTGAAGCCCCACGATGCAGTGTCCGCAGAGCTTCACCAGCTTCGGGGACTACTGTCGGAGTAATGGGCCACGGGTAGGCCAACCCGAGCCCCAGGACCTTTCAAGACATCGGGGCAGGCCACGCCACTCATGCCGAGTCCCTGGGATGACCCAAGATATGCGTTTCCCAGGGACGACTCCAAGTTATGCCGAGTCCCAGGGACGACTCCAAGTTATGCCGAGTCCCAGACGGCGACTCCGCGACAAGCCGAGTCCCAGATGGCGACTCCAAGACAAGCCGACTCCTGGCCGGCGACCTCCAGAGAGGCCGGCTATGGAGAGTCGGCCCACGACTCCACCCTCGTCTCGAAGGACGAGGCGGGGTACGGCCACGGCATGGCCGTCCCCCCTGCTTACGACGAGCCGGCATGGCTATAGTGAGCCGTATCGCTAGAGATCTCCGGCGAGGCGCGGCACTATTGCCATGCCTACCCTGACCTCAGCCACAGTAGGCAGTGCACTGAGCCCACGACGCCGGCCTGTATGACCCAAGGGCGGCGGGGCCGCCCGTCAGTGGGTAGACCGAAGACGGCATGAGTGCCCTAGAGACAGACCGATGGGAGTCGGCCCCCTGGAGTCAGCCGACCCCTCCCCCGGGCCCCGCACGCCATTAACCAGATAAGATGGGGAGTGGCGACAGTGAACGCACGCCAGACGGCGGCGCTGTAGCCATGACCGCCTGACCAAGCGAGCATCATCATGAGTACCGCTACAGTCTCAGGCCTATTCGCGGGGCCAGCCAGTCGGCGGGCCCCAGTAGTCGGTAGGAAGGACGACGGCCTGAGAGACAAACGGCTGGGACCCGCTCCCAGCCGGATTACTATTGTACCCCTGGGGGGTAGGCCTATATAAACCGCCCGGGAAGCCCATGCAAAGGGTTCGGACCCAGATAGGAATAGACCTTAGATCACAGGAGGGAGAAGCCAGCCTTGCCTTATCCTACCTCCAGAAATAGCTCCAGGAGCACCATTGTAACCACTTTGCCATAGTGACCATGCGGAGACCCCGCAGAGCAGCAGTACGGGTGTTATCTCCTCGAAGAGCCCTAAAGCTGGGTACGTTCCACCGGCGTGCATGTCTCCGCCTCATCCCTCTTCCGGGCACCGGCGACGTTCTACTCGCTCCCACCATGATAAGCCATCCTTTGTCATATGTCGTAACCAACCCCCGAGAGGAGGTGTTCTTCCCAGAATGGCTTGCCAACCCGGTCCTGGTGTTAAAGAAGAACAAGCAGTGGCCCATGTGCATTGACTACACCAGCCGCAACAAAGCCCGCCCTAAAGATCCTTTTGCTCTGCCAAGGATTGATCAAGTGATAGACTCCACAGCCGGATGCGAGCTGTTGAGTTTGTTGGATGCTTACTCAGGCTACCACCAGATAAAATTGGACCCAGCTGACCGCCTGAAGACCGCCTTCATCACCCCATTCGGAGCTTTCTGTTACCTGACTTTGACATTTGGCTTGAGAAATGCCGGTGCCACTTTTCAGCGTTGCATGCAGAAATGCCTCCTCAAGCAACTCGGCAGAAATGCCCACGTCTATGCAGACAATGTTGTGGTGAAGACGGACAAACGCAACACCTTGCTGGAAGACCTCAAGGAGACCTTTGAGAATCTGTGCCGGTTTCAGATGAAGCTCAACCCTGAAAAATGCATGTTCGGGGTACCAGCCGGCCAACTCCTAGGCTTCCTGGTCTCCGAACGCGGCATCGAATGCAACTCAGTGAAGATCAAGGCCATAGACAGAATGAAGATCCATACCAAGCTGCGAGACGTCCAAAAGTTCACCAGATGCCTGGCATCTTTGAATCGCTTCATCAGCCGGCTCGGAGAGAAGGCCCTCCCCCTCTACCGACTCATGAAAAAGTCCACTCATTTCGAGTGGAATGACCAGGCGGGCCAAGCTTTCCACAATCTAAAGAAGATGCTGTCCACGCCGCCTATCTTGGCGGCACCGACTGAGAAAGAGCCCATGTTCATCTACACTGCCGCCGCTAGCCGGGTGGTCAGCATAGTTATCGTGGTCCAGCGTCTAGAAGAAGGCCGAACTCAGCTAGTCCAGAGGCTGGTATATTATTTGAGTGAAGTACTCTCCACCTTGAAGCAGAACTACCCGCATTATTAGAAGATGTGCTATGGTGTGTACTTCGCCTCCAAGAAACTCAAGCCCTACTTTCAAGAGCATACCATCACGGTCGTATGCACTGCCCCGCTCGCCGATATCATAGGCAGCTGGGATGCATCCGGCCGAGTGGCGAAATGCGCCATTGCGCTGGATCCTTACACAATCTACTACCAGCCCCGCACCGCCATCAAGTCCCAACCATTGGCCTACTTCCTCGTCGACTGGGCCGAGGCCCAGTACCTGCCACTGGCCCCCGACTCCACTCATTGGCGGATGCACTTTGACGAATCCAAGATGCACACCGGCTTAGGAGCCGGCATCGTCCTCACCTCTCCCAAAGGCGACAAACTCAGATACACATTGCAAATCCATTTTGCCGCCTCCAACAATGTGGCCGAGTACGAGGCGCTTATACACGGGCTCCGGCTGGCCAAGGAACTCGGCATCCGCCGGATCCTGTGCTATGGCGACTCAGACTTGGTGGTCCAGCAATCATCCGGCGACTGGGACGCCAAGGACACAAACATGGCAAACTACCGCTTCTTCGTTCAGCAAATCAGTGGATACTTTGAGGGGTGCGAGTTCCTCCATGCGCCATGGGCGAACAACGAGCAAGCAGATGCCCTGGCATGAATAGGCTAAACCCGGCAAGCTATACCAACCGGCGTCGCCCTCCAACGCCTCCTCAAGCCGTCTGTCAAGCCATCTCCGGAATCCAGTGCCATCTTCGTGCCGCCTGACCCCGACGCAGTCGGCTCCGACTTCGGGAACAAAGAAGGCAGCTCGGGGACTTCGGCAGTCGGCTCGGGGACTTCGGCAGCCTGCTCGGGGACTGCCCTAGTCGAACCCGGCCCAGGGACTGCTGTAACCGGCCTGGGGACTGCACCGACAATGCAAGCGGTGACCGACTCCAACTCTTCACAGCCCAACCCACTCGCCCTAGTTGCAGTAGCCGTTTTGGCGATAGAAGAAGTCACAGCTCCATCATGGGCCCAGGCCATCCTCCACTTCCTGATAAACGGAGAACTGCAGACTAACGAGATCTCGGCAAGACAAGTCCAACGCCGAGCCGGAGCATACACAATAATGAACTGAGAGCTTGTTAGGCGTAGCATTACTGGAGTCTTTTCAGCGCTGCGTCGAGCCAGAGAAGGGCATAGTAATCCTCGAAGACATCCACCAGGGCGAGTGCGGCCACCACGCCGCCTCAAGGGCACTCGTCGCCAAAGCTTTCCACCATGGATTCTTCTAGCCGACCGCTTTGGAGGACGGGAAGGAGTTAGTCAAACACTGCAAAGGGTGCCAAATCTTCGGCTGCAAGCAGCACCTACCGGCTTCTGCACTCAAGACCATCCCCCTCAGCTGGCCATTTGTCGTCTGGGGACTGGACATGGTGGGCCCATTCAAGACGGCGTGCCGTGGCATGACACATCTGCTTGTCACCGTGGACAAATTTACCAAGTGGATTGAAGCAAAGCCGATCAAGAAACTGAATGGGCCACCTGCCGTAACATTCATCGCAGACATTACAACCCGGTACGGAGTACCACATAGCATCATCACTAACAATGGCACAAATTTTGCCAAGGGAGCACTGGCACATTTCTGCACGATGCAGGGCTTCCGACTGGACTTAGCGTCCGTTCCCCATCCGCGGTCAAACAACCAAGTCGAGCGAGCGAACGGCCTCATCCTCTGCGGCATCAAGCCCCGACTGGTCGTGCCGCTGGAGCGTTTGGCCGGATGCTGGCTTGACGAGCTGCCAGCCATCCTCTGGAGTCTGCGCACTACCCCGAACAAGTCAATCGGCTTAACCCCTTTCTTCCTTGTATATGGTGCCGAGGCTGTCATACCAACTGACATCGAGTTCGACTCACCTCGGGTCACCATGTACACGGAGGCGGAGGCCAAGGAAGCACGAGAAGACAGCGTCGACTTGCTGGAAGAAAGCCGGCTATTAGCCCTCAGCCGGTCCGCCATCTACCAGCAGGGTCTACGCCGTTACCACAGCCGGAAGGTCAAGCCAAGATCCTTCCAAGAGGGTGATCTTGTGCTCCGGTTGATCCAGCAAACAGCCGGCCAGCACAAGCTCTCGGCCCCTTGGGAAGGCCCCTTCGTAATCAGTCGAGCTCTAGGCAACGACTCCTACTACCTGATTGGCACAGAAGCCGAAGGCACGCAAGAGAGATGATTCCGGCAAGGAGTCGGAGCGACCATGGAATGCCAATCTTCTCCGAAGATTTTACAGTTAAAATGCAATATGTACCACGCTACCTTTTGTATTAAAGTACGAGACAACGGGCCCCCCGAGGAGTACTCAGGGACTACCCTCTTTTATCTATGAATGATGGGTATCATACCCATGGTTATGCCACTACATTCACCTTTTTCGTCTGGCACCGGGTTCGACTAGTCGGCTCGGGGACTTGTCGCCTTGAGTTATGTCCAAGTTCTACCTGCAGTCAGACAAGTAATGTGCCGGCACCCAAGCCCTCTCTTGTGAAAGTCACGGCTCGAAGAATCGGTTGTCCGACTGGCAAGAGCCAAAGGCGGAAAAGGAGGCCCACGTGAAAAACGGCTAAGGACTAACGAACTTACATAACACAAGCCGGCTCCCCCCCCCCCCGCCGCCAACTAGCTGTCGAAGCAGCCGGCTGGCCGGCTTCCCTTCTTACTCTGCTACAATCTAAGAAGGCTCGAGTACTTGCCCTCCCAGACGGCTAATTCCTTACCCGGCCACAGACTGCAGAGCAGCTGTCCGGCTGGGAAGGCGGCGACTAAGGGAGGGCGGCAAAGGAAAACGGCCAAAAGATAAAGGCAAGTAGGAACGGAAGCCAAACACATGCATAATTATATTTACACAAAAGGCCGTCGAAGCGCCGGCATTCGATAAAGTTTGAATACACCCCAAGTGGGTGGAACTGCACAAAAGTTAATAAAAGTTGTTCAAGGAGTAAAAAGCAGGAAAGTAAAGATGGCGAGTCAGGCCAAGGGAGCAACTGGGGCGTCGGGCAGGTCGGTGGAGACGGCGGTGTCGGCTGGAGGAGAGGCCGGCTGGCGAGTCTCGGCTTGATCGTCACCTACGGCAGGCGGTGCATTCGCACGCGCCTCGTTGCCGGAGTGTCAGGACCCCGACTCGATGTCACATCGATCTAGCTTGTAACACCTCATATCACTTTGCGGCCTCACGCACGGTATCCCCACGGGTGTCACCTTACCTTTTCTCGGGACCGTTTGCGCCTTTTGGCTCACGTATATGATAGTGTTGCTAGCATCCATATGATAAGGAGCCCGGGCTGACATGACTAGTTGTAAACCCAAAGTGGCACAGACTTACAGGGACAGGCATCCATGACCCAGCTTCGAACGTGTCGGTCATCAGCAAGTGGGTCCGGGCTGTAGCACTGGGCTAGCAGGACTCCGGTAAACCGGGCTGTAGCGGGCTAACAGGACTCCGGTACTCAATGCGTGACATTTCCCTGAAGGGACAGACACAGGAACGAAGAAGGACACATGCCGGCCAGCCTAAGTGTTCCAGAGCAGTAGCAAGCTACCATGGCTCAGCGGTAACACTAGGAGACATTTCCCGGTAAGAGAGGCTACTAAAGATAAACAACTAGATAGTCAGATCCCACACATACCAAGCATTTCAATAACATACACACAATATGCTCGATATGTGCAAATACAACATGGCATCACAACATGACTCTACGACACAAGTACTTTATTTAAGGCTCAGAGAGCCATACATAACATACACATAGGTACGGGTCACACGACCCAGCATTCAAGTCATACAGTCATACAAACCAGCAGCGGAAGTAACTTGTCTGAGTACAGACAACTAGTAAAATAAAAGAGGCTTGGAAAGCCTAGCTATACTACGTGGTCCTTCACAAGCTCAGGATCACCACCTGGGCCTTAGCCTACTCATTGATGTCAACGTCTACGAAGAACCCATCAGAAGGGGTTGCAGCGTCTTCTGTAAAAATGTAAATTATAGCAACATGAGTACAAAGGTACTCAGCAAGACTTACATCAGATCCTACATACATGCACATTATCAAGAAGGGTTGGTGGAGTTGTTGCAGCAAGCCAGCTTTGACTCTTGGCTAGGCTATCCTACGAGACTCCAACTTGAAATGGTTTTGCGTACACGAGTCCACTACTCACCACTTCAATACACTACCGAGGATCCACCTCCGTCTTCCTACGGAAGAGCCATCCTCGGCACTCACACTTATCTTGAGGCTTTTAGTAGTTTCCATTTACTTGTCTATGAACTGTATAGGCAACCAAGTAGTCCTTTACCGCGGACGCGGCTATTCGAATAGATCATGATAACCCTGCAGGGGTGTACTTCTTCATACACGCTCTCACCACTTACCGTCGTTTACACGACATGTACTCGGCAACCTTCAAGCGGAAGCCCAACGTGGGTGTCGGCCACGACCTACCTAATCACCTAAGCCTCTAGTCCAGGTTTATCGCCTATTCGGGTTCCATCCATGAGGAGATCCGGCCGAGGTTTCGCTCACAGCCCCAAACGATGTGAACAGGGTTCCCGAGATACCTAACGGGTATTCGGTACACCGTGCCACGTACCTACCGCATCACAGCCCACCCCTACGGTCAGCGCTGTCCACGGCCTCCAGTAGGCTACAAACACCAGAAACTACTTGCAACTCCTGGACAGAGAACTAGGGTGAATAAGAAGTCGAGAGGGTCCATTGGTTTCGGGCCCAATGCATGGTAGTAGCTGAATCTTAAATCACACATACAGATCTCAGTGCTTAAGGTCGGCTTCAATGAAACAACCCACCATGTACTCCTACATGGCCTCTCATCGATACCTTTACCAAATCGTGTTCACCACACCACTCTCATTACCGACATAATCATTTCACTCTAGCCCATCACCCAGATGAACCAGACCTGACACGACTCTAAGCATAGCAGGCATAGCAAGGTAGGAACAACACATACATATGGCTCAATCAACTCCTACACATGCTAGTGGGTTTCATCTAGTTACTGTGGCAATGACAGGTCATGCAGAGGAAATGGGTTCAACTACCGTAACACACAGCAGTTTGAAACGCGTTGTCTTAATGCAGTAAAAGAGAGCAGGAGCGAGAACATGGGATTGTATCGATATGATCAAATGGTTGGTTGCTTGCCTGATGGTTCGATGCACTGATACGGTTCTTCGTTAGGGTAATCACGGTACTCCTCGGAGGCAGAACCTGCCGCAAAGAACACCGATACACAACCATCACCAAACAATGTGCAACAATATGATGCATGCATGAAACATGGCAATATGAGTGTGTTGGGCTAATGCAACTAAGACCAGAAGGGTTTGAACCAATTTGAATCAAAGATTCAAATTTCAAACTCATACATGGCCCTTTAAAGTGTTTTTCCTTGTTCTGCATTAAACATCAAGTTAACTTGTTTAATCATGCATGAAAATAGTACAGATGGATAGATTGGATTTTTCTGATCATTTTTCATATATAATTTGTCTGATTTGGAGTTACAGATTAAAAGTTATGAATTTTTGAAGTTTAAACTATATTCTGGAATTTCCTATATTAGATTAAATCCAGAAAATCAATTACTGCGTCAGCCTGACGTCAGTGTGACATCAGCAGGTCAACGGGACACGTCCGGGTCAAACCTGACAGTGGGTCCCGCGTGTCAGTGTGATTAATTAAACTAAAATTAATTTAAACTAATCCTAATTAGTTAACAGGGCTGGGCCCCACCTGTCATTGACTCAGGAGAGTCAACCAGGGCCCACCCGTGGTCAAACCCGGGTCGGCTGCACCGGCGTTTAGCCGCCGGCGAGCCCGACGCGGCGGCGGAAGTGGTTTTTGCCGTTCCGGCAACCAAACGAGCCGCGGAGGCCACCGGAGAGGAGCTGAGGACGAACCGCAGCTCTTGGTGGAGTCCGTTGGGGTCGGGGTGGCCGGAGTTGGCGCCGGCGACGACTTTGGCGGCCACCGGAGTTCGGCCGAAGTCGAACTTGTCGCTAGGGGGGTCGGTGAGGTGCGGGGAGTAGCTAGTTAGGTGCTACGTGACGCGGTGAGCATGATGGACACCGTGGAGTGGTCGGAGGGTGACCGGGAGCACGTCGGTGACGAGCTCCGCGGCGGTGGGTGCGGTTGAGCTCCGGGAGGTCGCTACACAGCTCGGGAGCAAGAAAAGAAGGGAGGGGAAGATGGCTAAGCTCACGGGGAGTTCGACGAAGCCCTTGGTGCGGCCGGGGACGGACCGGAGCGACGACGGCGTTGAAGGGGATCTCCGGCGACGGCGGTTCGGGCGAGGTCGTTGCGGTGGACTCGGGCGTTGCGAGCGCTCGGGGCTCGGCTTGCTCGATGAAGTGGACAGCGGCGGAGCTCCTGGACGCGACGAGAGGACGCACGGGCGGCGCGGAGCGCGGCTACGACGTAGGCACGGCGGCGGTAGCGTCGGCCATGGCTGGGGGGCGCGAGGGGGAGGAGCTGGAGAGGAGAGGGGGTGTCTGGGGGGTTCGGGGAAGAGAGGGGGAGCGATCCACGACGTCACCGGGCGAGGGGAGCGGCGAGGCGGCGAGCAGGTGCGTGGCGCGCGCTGCGGTCGCCGTCGGGCACCTGCCTGCCTGCCTGGCCGGCAAGCAGCTCGCTGGAGCGGCGCTGGGCTGGGCCGGCAGGTGGGCCGGGTGCTGGCGCCAGGTAAGTTTTTCTATTTTTTTCTGTTTTCTGATTTTTTTAATACTTCTGCAACTTTGTTGATTTATTAAAAATACTTAGGCAACTCCTAAAATCACCAAACTACTCCTGGTCCATAGTTGGATTATTTCCAACATGAAACATTTTAGTTTGGAGATATTTGGGCATCTGAATATTTTATATAATTTTAAATGCCAAAATTCAAATATCTATGATTTAATTCAAAGACCCTAGGATGACCTAGGAAAATGTGCATCACTTTTGGCAGGGGTTCTGAACCAGGACAAAAATGATGGGCATTTTAGAAGGGCATTTCAGGTTCATTGAAAAAGTTTTTAGTAAACCCTAGTTGGTTTCAGAGGGGGCTGGGGGTTCTGTCATCCCCATTTCAGGTTTCTGATGAAAGAATAAACATGATGCAACACTCTAATGCATGAACTAGCTAGGGTGTGACAACTCACCCCCACTCAAAAGAATCTCGTCCCGAGATTTGGGTTCCTCCGGGAAGAAGGCGGGATACTCGAGTTGAAGACGATCCTCCCTTTCCCAAGTTGCTTCATCCTCAGAATGGTGCGACCATTGAACTTTGAGAAACTTGATATTATGACGTCGAGTGGTACGCTCGGCCTGATCGAGGATACGAATGGGGTACTCTCGATACGTGAGATTATCTTGGAGATCAAGCGTTTCGTGGTCCACTCCACGGATAGGATCCGAGAAGCAACGCCTGAGTTGAGAAACGTGGAAGACATCATGGACTCTGGAGAGATGCGGAGGTAGTTCCAACTGGTAGGGAACTTCTCCTCGTTTAGCGAGAATACGAAAAGGTCCAATGTAACAGGGAGCCAATTTGCCTTTGATACCGAAACGATGGGTTCCCTTCAGAGGAGTAACCCGAAGGTAAGCCTTCTCGTCAACCTCGAAAGTCATAGCCTTATGTTTTCGGTCATATTGACTCTTTTGACAAGATTGGGCTGTTTTCAACTTTTCACGAACGATGCGAACTTGCTCTTCTGCTTCCTGAATCATATCCGGGCCAAAGAATTGTCTTTCCCCAGTTTCTGACCAGTTAAGGGGTGTTCGACACCGTCGTCCATAGAGAACTTCAAAAGGGGCTTTACCCAAGCTAGATTGATAGCTGTTGTTGTAAGCGAATTCGGCAAATGGAAGGCACTTCTCCCAATCTCCTCCGAATGAGATAACAGAGGCTCGAAGCATGTCTTCTAGGATCTGGTTGACGCGTTCTACTTGACCACTCGATTGAGGGTGAAAGGCGGTGCTAAAGGAAAGGCGGGTTCCCATAGCATTTTGGAAACTTTCCCAAAATCGAGAGGTGAAAAGACTTCCTCGATCCGAGTTAATTTCCAAAGGAACACCATGGAGAGACACTATTCGGGAGATGTATAAATCTGCCAATTGACTAGCAGTTATACTGTCACGAACAGGTAAGAAATGGGCCACTTTGGAGAGACGATCGACAACGACGAAGATAGCATTATTCCCTCTCTTGGTCCTGGGAAAACCGGTAATGAAATCCATACCAATTTTATCCCATTTCCCATCAGGAATAGCTAAGGGTTGAAGGGTGCCAGCAGGCCGTTGATGCTCTGCTTTTACACGACGGCAGACGTCGCAATTAGCAATATACTGAGCAATTTCTCTCTTCATCCTAGTCCACCAGAACCTCTGGCGTAGGTCCTGATACATCTTAGTACTACCGGGATGAATGGTGAGAGGAGATTCATGAGCTTCCTTAAGGATCAATCGTCTCAGGTTTCGCACCTTGGGAACCACTAGTCGATTCCCGAAGTATACGACCCCTTGATCATCAATGGAGAAACAATTCGCAACTCCTTTCTTGATGTTTCTCTTGATGCGGGAAATTCCCGGATCTACCTTCTGTGCTTTGATGATCTGATCCGTAAGGGTAGGTTTCGCCACCAAGGTGGAAAGAAAACCTTGAGGAACAATGTGAAGGTTAAGCTTCCGAAATTCCTCATGGAGAAGCGGTTGACTTTGTTGTAACATCAGGTTGTTACAATAAGATTTACGACTTAGCGCATCAGCCATGACGTTGGCTTTCCCTGGGGTGTAAGTTATTCCTAAGTCGAAATCTGTGATCAACTCAACCCAACGTCTTTGCCTGAGATTCAAATCCGGTTGGGTGAAGATGTACTTCAGACTTTGGTGATCAGTGAATATTTCGCAACGATTACCGAGGAGGTAATGTCGCCAGGTCTTAAGTGCATAGACTACGGCTGCAAGCTCTAGATCATGAGTAGGATAATTCTCCTCATGTGGGTGCAATTGCCGTGAAGCGTAAGCAATTACGTGTCGATCTTGCATGAGAATGCAACCTAGTCCTTGTCGCGAGGCGTCGCAGTAGATAAGAAAGTCCTTAGAGAAGTCTGGCGGTACCAGTATGGGAGCAGAAGTCAGGCGTCTTTTCAGTTCCTGAAAGCTGTGCTCACATAGTGGAGTCCATTCGAACTTTTTATCTTTCTTGAGGAGTTCGGTTAGAGGTTTAGCAACTTTGGAGAACTTCTCGACAAAGCGACGACAATAGCTCGCTAAGCCCAGAAAACTCCGAACTTGCTTGACCGATTCAGGTGGAGTCCAATTAAGGACGGCTTGAACTCGCTCAGGGTTATCAGCAATACCTTTACCAGATATTACATGACCCAGATAGGTCACCTCTGACAACCAGAATTCACATTTAGAAAATTTGGCATAAAGGCGATGCTCTCGAAGTTTCTTCAACACTAGCCTTAGATGTTCGGCATGTTCTTCCTCGCTCTTGGAGTAGATGAGTATATCATCGAGGTAAACCACGACGAATTTATCCAAATACTCCATGAAGATCGAGTTCATTAACCGAGAAAAGGTGGCTGGAGCGTTGGTTAAACCGAAAGACATGACGGTGTACTCGTATTGACCATAACGAGTGACAAAGGCCGTTTTAGGAATGTACCCGTTCCTGATTTTGATTTGATGGTAGCCCAACCTCAAATCCATTTTGGAGAAGACTGACGATCCAGCGAGCTGATCATACAGGTCGTTGATCCTGGGGAGCGGATATTTGTTCTTGATTGTGGTCGATACTCTACAACCATCCGGTCCGTACCATCCTTCTTCTTGGCGAAGAGGACGGGGCAAGCCCACGGAGATGAACTAGGTCGGATGAAACCCTTTTTCAAGGACTCATCGAGTTGTTTCTTAAGCTCGGCTAGTTCTAGTGGTGCCATCTTATAAGGTCTTCTAGCAATCGGGACGGTTCCTGGAATGAGGTCTATTACGAACTCCACATCCCTGTCAGGTGGAACACCTGGCAATTCCTCTGGGAAGACATCCGGGAAGTCACGGACTACCGGAACGTCCTCAAGGTCTGGCAAAGGGCTGGCGTTAAGAGAATATAACTGTCGCTTGGCTATTCGGGTCAAGACATTGACTATCTTCCCCGAAGGATGGGTGAGTTGAACAGTCCTAGAGAAGCAATCAATTTGGGCATGATGGGCTGACATCCAGTCCATACCCAAGATGATATTAATATCTGAAGATTTAAGAGCTATCAAAGATGCAAGGAAAACAAGTCTGTCGACTTGGATTTCATTTCCATGACTTACCCTAGAGGTTTGCCATTTGGATCCCGGAGTTTGAATTACCATAGAGGATGGCATGTCACAGAATGCGGTGTTATGCAAGCGATCATAGTTCTCGGATATGAATGAATGAGATGCTCCTGTATCGAAAAGAACAGATGCCGGGTGGCAATTAACAAGGAGCTTACCGAGAACAACGTTGGGATCCTCTTGAGCTTCTTTGGCAGAGATACAGTTGACATGGCCACGTGTAGCGGTGGCCGGCTTGGCGTGGAACACTTTACCTGTCGGCTTGCCTCGGCCAACAGCTTTAGCAGATTGGTAGGGGTTGGTTTGGGGACACTCGCACATATAGTGGCCAGATTCCCCACACTTAAAGCAAGTCACGGAACTGGTACGTGGAGGAGCATTGTTGGTTGGACCACCATAGGGCTTGGCTGGTGCAGACTGTTGAACGGGGCGAGGCGCCTGAAAGGATGGCCTCGGTGTGAACCTGGGTGGCAGGGCAGTGTTAGGCACCCACACGCGGCGCTTCTGAGGGCCAGCACCGGATGAGGAACCCACGTCACGGCCATGCTTGCATGTTGCGTCATAATCAGACTGACCAGTCTCAGCACTGATGGCCTTGTTAACAAGCTTCTGAAAAGATGTGCACTCATGCAGACGGAGGTCGCGGCGAAGCTCAGGACTAAGCCCCTTACGGAACCTTGCTTGCTTCTTGGCATCAGTAGAAACTTCCTTAGTGGCATATCGTGCGAGGTTACCGAACTCCCTGCTGTAAGCATCCACAGAGAGTCGGCCCTGAGTGAAACTGCAAAATTCCTCACGTTTACGGTCCATGAGACCCTCCGGAATGTGATGTTTGCGGAAAGCCTCGCTGAATTCAGCCCAAGTAGTGACATGGCCTGCTGGGCGCATAGCTCCATAATTCTCCCACCATAGACTGGCGGGGCCTTCAAGATGATATGCAGCAAAGGTGACCTTGTCAGCCTCAGCTACCAGCGCGGAGTGGTGGAACGTGGGTGGATGTAACTTGATGAAATCACTGAGTGACACCACGTTAGTCCTCTGATGGTGTGCTGTGTTCTGTTCAATACGCTCCAACAAACGGTTGGTCTCCCGCTTGTTTCTCTCGGCTTCCAGCATAACCTCGGCTAGGGAAGGAGGATGAGGCAGATTTGCATTCCTGACTTCACTGCCTTCGGCCTGCTCTTGAGGAGCAGGGTTATTGCGCGTGTTGACCATCCTAGGTAAACAAGACAATGATTTAGTCAGAATGATAAGATTCCGACATAGAATACAGAATGTAAGGAGTAACTCGGAATGCAAGATGATCATCCGTATGACATGGTAGATACAGAAACTGCTTCTTTATTCCATCGTCATACACACCATACAAGGTTTAGTACAAGACCAAACAAGGTACTATTACGGTGAAAAGAGGATTACATCTCATCGGAGGCATCCCAAGCTCCTATACATTATTTTTCTACACCTCCGGAAGACGGTACAAACTAGGTCATATCCCACGAGTCACGCAGGACGATAGATGACACAGCTAGTAGGAACTAGTGATACTACCACTAACTCAGACCGATCCGTAGTAGTCCTCGTAGAAGTCACCTCCATAGCCTGGAAGCTCAACATGATCATCCGGGAACAGACGATCTCGCGGAGCTTGTGGACCATAGGGACTAGGATGAGGTCTTGGACCAACAGACGGTGGCCTGCGGGGACCGCGAGGTGGGGTGATGCCTCCTACAGCACGCCAACCCATCACGTCTGGCAAAGCAGATCTCACAGGATAGAGATCGCGCATATCCGAATATCCAGCTTGCACCGCCGGTGCAAACCGAGTCAATGTGGCCCAATGGTCAGCACTGGTATTGAAGAGCTCTAGCCTCAAGGCCCGGTTTTCACGGTCCTTATCCTCGAGCATCTCAGCAGTGGTGCGAGTCCATGAATCCTCCTGAGTGGGGTCAGCATAGATAGCCTGGAGATGCCCTTGTGCTCCCGGAAGTGATCCTGGCATATATCGGAAATCAGAGTCCCGAAATAGACCAGACCTGACCCGCATGATGGTCATCATAGAGTAGGCGGCGTCCTGCACAGCCATCTCAATAGTAACCCCGAGTCCATAGGAGCAGTGAAGGGGCTCGGTGGATCCAGGATAAGATGGAAATATCCTGACGGTGCAGAGATACTGGCTTTGATTAAAATCTCGAAATTGCTCTTCGACCATGTACTCGGGATACCAACGGTATCCAGCCTCAGTCATTACCCTGACCAACATGGCGGTATGGCCGGGTACATCTAGGCATCGAGTCAGGTGAACCACTTGATTGAGGTCGCGAGTGGCCATTTGAAAGCACAACCATAATGCAAAGGCATTAGAATTTCTAGCAAAATTTCGGCAGCATAACAGCTGTAATTGCTCAAGAAGGATTTTGAGACATTTGTCAAAGGATTTCATACACACTCAACAACATCATATCAAGTTCTGAGTCCATCCTAGCAACATAATGTGGTAGTAGAACTGAACTAGGCTTGTATCCATCAAACCTATAAGGTACTATTGATTAGTAACACGTGATCCTGATAGAGAGAATAGATCCTAATTCCTTAACCCCCGGTGGAAGAATAGACTGACTCAGATCAGAATGTCATAAGATAAAGGAGTAAAAAGAGCCTTACGTTCCAACCCACAAACAATTCCCCTACATATAACTAAAGAATTTCTAGACTCGACATCGACCAGTTTGGCTTGGAGAACCTACAGGCAGTCCAGCTCTGATGCCAACGCTGTCAGGACCCCGACTCGATGTCACATCGATCTAGCTTGTAACACCTCATATCACTTTGCGGCCTCATGCACGGTATCCCCACGGGTGTCGCCTTACCTTTTCCCGGGACCGTTTGCGCCTTTTGGCTCACGTATATGATAGTGTCGCTAGCATCCATATGATAAGGAGCCCGGGCTAACATGACTAGTTGTAAACCCAAAGTGGCACAGACTTACAGGGACAGGCATCCATGACCCAGCTTCGAACGTGTCGGTCATCAGCAAGTGGGTCCGGGCTGTAGCACTGGGCTAGCAGGACTCCGGTAAACCGGGCTGTAGCGGGCTAACAGGACTCCGGTACTCAATGCGTGACATTTCCCCGAAGGGACAGACACAGGAACGAAGAAGGACACATGCCGACCAGCCTAAGTGTTCCAGAGCAGTAGCAAGCTACCATGGCTCAGCGGTAACACTAGGAGACATTTCCCGGTAAGAGAGGCTACTAAAGATAAACAACTAGATAGTCAGATCCCACACATACCAAGCATTTCAATAACATACACACAATATGCTCGATATGTGCAAATACAACATGGCATCACAACATGACTCTACGACACAAGTACTTTATTTAAGGCTCAGAGAGCCATACATAACATACACATAGGTACGGGTCACACGACCCAGCATTCAAGTCATACAGTCATACAAACCAGCAGCGGAAGTAACTTGTCTGAGTACAGACAACTAGTAAAATAAAAGAGGCTTGGAAAGCCTAGCTATACTACGTGGTCCTTCACAAGCTCAGGATCACCACCTGGGCCTTAGCCTACTCATCGATGTCAACGTCTACGAAGAACCCATCAGAAGGGGTTGCAGCGTCTTCTGTAAAAATGTAGATTATAGCAACATGAGTACAAAGGTAGTCAGCAAGACTTACATAAGATCCTACATACATGCACATTATCAAGAAGGGTTGGTGGAGTTGTTGCAGCAAGCCAGCTTTGACTCTTGGCTAGACTATCCTACGAGACTCCAACTTGAAATGGTTTTGCGTACACGAGTCCACTACTCACCACTTCAATACACTACCGAGGATCCACCTCCGTCTTCCTACGGAAGAGCCATCCTCGGCACTCACACTTATCTTGAGGCTTTTAGTAGTTTCCATTTACTTGTCTATGAACTGTATAGGCAACCAAGTAGTCCTTTACCGCGGACGCGGCTATTCGAATAGATCATGTTAACCCTGCAGGGGTGTACTTCTTCATACACGCTCTCACCACTTACCGTCGTTTACACGACATGTACTCGGCAACCTTCAAGCGGAAGCCCAACGTGGGTGTCGGCCACGACCTACCTAATCACCTAAGCCTCTAGTCCAGGTTTATCGCCTATTCGGGTTCCATCCATGAGGAGATCCGGCCGAGGTTTCGCTCACAGCCCCAAACGATGTGAACAGGGTTCCCGAGATACCTAACGGGTATTCGGTACACCGTGCCACGTACCTACCGCATCACAGCCCACCCCTACGGTCAGCGCTGTCCACGGCCTCCAGTAGGCTACAAACACCAGAAACTACTTGCAACTCCTGGACAGAGAACTAGGGTGAATAAGAAGTCGAGAGGGTCCATTGGTTTCGGGCCCAATGCATGGTAGTAGCTGAATCTTAAATCACACATACAGATCTCAGTGCTTAAGGTCGGCTTCAATGAAACAACCCACCATGTACTCCTACATGGCCTCTCATCGATACCTTTACCAAATCGTGTTCACCACACCACTCTCATTACCGACATAATCATTTCACTCTAGTCCATCACCCCGATGAACCAGACCTGACACGACTCTAAGCATAGCAGGCATAGCAAGGTAGGAACAACACATACATATGGCTCAATCAACTCCTACACATGCTAGTGGGTTTCATCTAGTTACTGTGGCAATGACAGGTCATGCAGAGGAAATGGGTTCAACTACCGTAACACACAGCAGTTTGAAACGCGTTGTCTTAATGCAGTAAAAGAGAGCAGGAGCGAGAACATGGGATTGTATCGATATGATCAAATGGTTGGTTGCTTGCCTGATGGTTCGATGCACTGATACGGTTCTTCGTTAGGGTAATCACGGTACTCCTCGGAGGCAGAACCTGCCGCAAAGAACACCGATACACAACCATCACCAAACAATGTGCAACAATATGATGCATGCATGAAACATGGCAATATGAGTGTGTTGGGCTAATGCAACTAAGACCAGAAGGGTTTGAACCAATTTGAATCAAAGATTCAAATTTCAAACTCATACATGGCCCTTTAAAGTGTTTTTCCTTGTTCTGCATTAAACATCAAGTTAACTTGTTTAATCATGCATGAAAATAGTACAGATGGATAGATTGGATTTTTCTGATCATTTTTCATATATAACTTGTCTGATTTGGAGTTACAGATTAAAAGTTATGAATTTTTGAAGTTTAAACTATATTCTGGAATTTCCTATATTAGATTAAATCCAGAAAATCAATTTCTGCGTCAGCCTGACGTCAGTGTGACATCAGCAGGTCAACGGGACATGTCCGGGTCAAACCTGACAGTGGGTCCCGCGTGTCAGTGTGATTAATTAAACTAAAATTAATTTAAACTAATCCTAATTAGTTAACAGGGCTGGGCCCCACCTGTCATTGACTCAGGAGAGTCAACCAGGGCCCACCCGTGGTCAAACCCGGGTCGGCTGCACCAGCGTTTAGCCGCCGGCGAGCCCGACGCGGCGGCGGAAGTGGTTTTTGCCGTTCCGGCAACCAAACGAGCCGCGGAGGCCACCGGAGAGGAGCTGAGGACGAACCGCAGCTCTTGGTGGAGTCCGTTGGGGTTGGGGTGGCCGGAGTTGGCGCCGGCGACGACTTTGGCGGCCACCGGAGTTCGGCCGAAGTCGAACTTGTCGCTAGGGGGGTCGGTGAGGTGCGGGGAGTAGCTAGTTAGGTGCTACGTGATGCGGTGAGCATGATGGACACCGTGGAGTGGTCGGAGGGTGACCGGGAGCACGTCGGCGACGAGCTCCGCGGCGGTGGGTGCGGTTGAGCTCCGGGAGGTCGCTACACAGCTCGGGAGCAAGAAAAGAAGGGAGGGGAAGATGGCTAAGCTCACGGGGAGTTCGACGAAGCCCTTGGTGCGGCCGGGGACGGACCGGAGCGACGACGGCGTTGAAGGGGATCTCCGGCGACGGCGGTTCGGGCGAGGTCGTTGCGGTGGACTCGGGCGTTGCGAGCGCTCGGGGCTTGGCTTGCTCGATGAAGTGGACAGCGGCGGAGCTCCTGGACGCGACGAGAGGACGCACGGGCGGCGGGGAGCGCGGCTACGACGTAGGCACGGCGGCGGTAGCGTCGGCCATGGCTGGGGGGCGCAAGGGGGAGGAGCTAGAGAGGAGAGGGGGTGTCTGGGGGGTTCGGGGAAGAGAGGGGGAGCGATCCACGACGTCACCGGGCGAGGGGAGCGGCGAGGCGGCGAGCAGGTGCGTGGCGCACGCTGTGGTCGCCGTCGGGCACCTGCCTGCCTGCCTGGCCGGCAAGCAGCTCGCTGGAGCGACTCTGGGCTGGGCCGGCAGGTGGGCCGGGTGCTGGCGCCAGGTAAGTTTTTCTATTTTTTTCTGTTTTCTGATTTCTGTTTTTTAATACTTCTGCAACTTTGTTGATTTATTAAAAATACTTAGGCAACTCCTAAAATCACCAAACTACTCCTGGTCCATAGTTGGATTATTTCCAACATGAAACATTTTAGTTTGGAGATATTTGGGCATCTGAATATTTTATATAATTTTAAATGCCCAATTTCAAATATCTATGATTTAATTCAAAGACCCTAGGATGACCTAGGAAAATGTGCATCACTTTTGGCAGGGGTTCTGAACCAGGACAAAAATGATGGGCATTTTAGAAGGGCATTTCAGGTTCATTGAAAAAGTTTTTAGTAAACCCTAGTTGGTTTCAGAGGGGGCTGGGGGTTCTCTCATCCCCATTTCAGGTTTCTGATGAAAGAATAAACATGATGCAACACTCTAATGCATGAACTAGCTAGGGTGTGACATGGAGGCACGATCAGGCTGAGGCTGGCTGGCTGCCTCACCATCCGGCACAATGTCTTCGTCGTCTTCCTCCTCCTCCTCTTCGCCCTCGTCGCTGGAGTCGATCTCCTCCGCCGAGTCTTCACCGTCGGTCGGGTTCAGCCCGAACCATTCCTCTAGCTGAGCGACGCCGTCTTCGTTTACCTCAGGAGCAAAGGCGCTGGTGTCAGTGAAGTCGGCGATCGCCGAGGCACGCCGGATAATAGCCTGCCGCACCGCCTCCAGCTCCTCGTCAGCCTCCTGCCGCCAGGTGCGCAGCTGGTCCAAGTTCAGCCCAGGATACCAAGCCCGGACGAAATCTAGTGCCCGTCGAGCATCGGACCGAGCTGCTGAAGACTTCCAGGCCTCGAGGCGGCCATCTTCTACCTCCAGCCAGTCGGCAGTCCGGCTGGGGGTGCAGGCAATCACCTCACCGGGCCAGAGGGCGGCCAGCACCTGCGCTCCAGCATGCGATATGCCGGCTGGAGGCGGGCTTGGATCGCCAGAAGCTGCTCTTCAAGCGACCGGTTGGCGTCCGGTGCATTCTCAACCCCAGCCTGCCGCCGGGCCTCATGGTGAGCTTCGATGGCTTGGTTGGCGGCGACAGAGTAGCCGGGAAAGTATTCTTCACAAAGAAGAAAGAAACAGAACAAATCAGAAGATAAACTGGATTACAAGGACGAGCAAAGAAGTGAAGAAGAAGGCGGCCTACAGTCGATCGAATCTTCAACCTGGCCGTAGCCTTTGCTCAGCGCCTGCCTCGCCTTAGCCCAGGTCGCCGCCTCGGTCTCATACTCGTCTTTGAGGGCGGCTTCGCTATCCTGCGCCGCCTTCAAGGCCGCCTTGTGGTTCTCCTCCTGATCGGCCAGTTTCTTGGTCAGGCGATCACGCTCCTGAACCAAGGCATTGAGCTCGCCCTCCCGGGTGCGAAGGGTGGTCTGGGCCACGCCTAGCTGCTGCCTCAAGTCGGCATTGGCTCCTGCCAATATGAAGAAGAAGAAATTAAGAAAGAAGTCGTCAGGAAAGATCTGACTCGACTGCTCAGCAGTCGGCCCAAATCTCGGGGAATACACCCAGTGGGTGTGCTGACGTGCCCCCACATGAGATAAAAAGACAAAAGCACTCACGCCGGCTCTCCGTTAGATCGGCAGCCTTCTGATTCATCTCCTGGGCCTGGGAGTTGAAGGTAGCGGCGTGGAGGTTGTGGTAATCCTGCAAATAGGACGAAGGTGCAAGCAAGAGCAAATCATTAAATCAAAGTCTTCTGAGAAGTTTCGAGCCGCCTGCTCAGCAGCTGACTTGGAACTCGGGGACTACATCTAGTGGGTGTGCTGACGTGCCCCCACGGAAGAAATTAAGAGCAAAAAGACTCACCTGGATGACCGACCGCGTTGTAAGAAACTCTTGGGTACACAACTTCAGCGCGGTGGCCTGAGCTTGAAGCCGGCTCCGGACATCCTGTGCTGCCAGATTCAGCGCGGCTATTCACAGGTACACATGTCTGCTGCTGAATCACTAGGTTCTCATCAACTTAACTCATTTGCAGCGTTCCTCGAAGAAAAGTTGCATACCTCTTCAGAAACTTCAGTTGTTCATCCTCAGCTGAAGAAAATGGCTGACAGTAAGAAACCACAGAAGGAAGGAAAGAGGCCTGAGGTTAATACTGCGTTTGAAATCCCTGAGGACATTTATGCTAGATACTGCATTCCTGATGAGGCCATGTTTGGCAAGGAGGACAAGAATCAGCGCAAGGTGCGCATACAACATATTGAGAGGAGATGGGCACGAGAATGGAGGGAGTACATGTATGTTACTCCCAAGTACATGAAGAAATTCACGCTCAACCCTCCATGCTCAAGACCACCATTGAGACCTGGCCAACTGGCGGATCCCACCAGCCTCAAGCGTGGTGAGGACTATGCTGATGAATGGGCAAGGCGCTAGGCCAAACTGACCAAGCAAGCAAAAGAAGAAGTGAGGAAATTCAATGAAGATTCTGCTGCTGCTGCTAACGCTGCTGACGCCTCTGGTAGTAAGCCCAGGAAGGCTATGCCAAAGAAGCCTGCCCAAAAGTCCAGTGCTTCTCCTTCAATGCCCTCACGGCCAAGCTCCTCAGAAATGCCCTCAAGGCCAGTATCTTCAAAGCCCTCACGGCAAATTCCTCAGTCTGCTCCTCCTCCTCCTCCAAAGTCCTCAGTTCCTCGGACAAAGTCTACAGCTGCTCTGACCAAATCTTTGGCACCTGTGCATCTTGACACGTGCCAAAGAACAACTAGCATCTCTATTGCCTCAGGAGCATCTGCTAGCTCCACTGCTGCACCAAGTTCCTCAGCCGGTCCATCTCTGCTGAAGAAAAAGGCCACTGCTGGACGAGGCCTTCGCCCAAGTCCTCACAAGAAGCAAGTTGCCCTCCAAATCCCCTCTGATGACGATGAGGCTGATGATGAAGAACTTGCTGGAATCATCAGGGATAGGCAAGCCAAGGCCGCTAAAGCCAAAGGTAGCAATGTGCCACTAATTCTGGATCCCATGTTGATCCTTGATTTCATTGACTTATGGCACAAGGACCCCACTACACCTTTGCCAGAGATGAACCTCACTCCTGGTCAAAGTCATGTTCTGACTCACTTCATTGAGGAAGAGAAGTGGAAATATGAAGAAGGATGAAGGCTGAAGAAAGTGCAGTACAAGAAACAGCGCTATGTCAAGGACAATGTCCTCACGCTTACTCCTGAACAACTCATTGTTGTACAAGCTGAAATCAAGAAATTGAGTGATGATTTCAATTGGTACTATGCTGATTGGAAGGGCACCAAGGTGCGTTTCGTCAATCTGACAAAGAAATTCACCTCAAGTGCTGCTCCACCTATGCACGTTGAAGTTACTTAGGCTGAGGCATCTGCTCAGCCTACTGAAGAACTTGCCAGCACCGCTGATGACATTCAGGCTACTGAAGAAAATGAGAGTGCCAGGGCTGATGACTCCATTCCAGCCGCTCAAGATATTGCCAGGGCATCCACTAGTGATGCGCCTGAGGAAACTGAACAAATCAGGACAACTGTATCAGTTGTGCCTGAGGAAAATGAACCAAAGTCCAATGCACCTCCTGCACCTACCCCAACTCCAAGCCTTCCATCTACATCAGATGTGAAGAAGACCAAGGCTATAGAGCGTGCAGCAATGAAAAAGAGGAAGGGATCAGCTTCATCAGATTCTTCAGCTTCGAAGAAATGAAGCTTTTGACAAGTTCAGCTGCAAATCCTATTCATGTCGTTCCTGTCTCCTTCATGCCATCAAAAGACCTTGTTCCGTTTGGTGAAGACTATGAGATTCCTGAGGAATCCGATGAAGAAACTCCTTCTGCTGCTTCGACAGAGCAGTTGGATGAAGAAATTGAAGTGGATAGAATCCCTTCAACCCCAGTCATCTCCTCACCTATGCCTTAGTTCACTGCTGAAGAGGCGGGTGTTGAAGAAATGGAAGATGAGGATGTGGACATCGGATGTACCACACCAATACTGAATGATGACTTTTGGGAAAGTCAGCACCCCAACTCTTTGTTGTTCACTCCTCTCCAAGCTGTTCCTTAGTCCCCATCCACTACTGAAGTACAGGTGGGATGTGCTGAACCTCGTGCGACCCCATTTGTCCATGAAGAAATTCCAGCCACTAGTGCTGAAGAAAATGTGAATGAAGAAGTGATGACCCAGGCTGCAGCTGCAGAAGAAACTGAAATTCCTCAGCATGAGGAACCTGAGATTGCGATTCCTGAGGTGGTACTGCAGATCACTGACACCCCTCAACCCAAGCCAAAGAATCCCATCTCCAAGAAGCCAAAATTCAAGGCTGATGATTTCTTCGGCGAGCATGTGTTCTTCATTGATTTTAACCCATATGACAATGCTCGTCTTAGAAGGAAGCGCTTCTGGACTGCCAGCTAGGCCAACTTCTATTCCTCAGTTCTCTTTGACAAGGACAAAGTCTTCGACCACGAGGACATTCCTCACGTGGACATGGAATATATGCCTTGCTTCACGCCGGCCCTCAGTATGCTTCACGATGCAGGTCTCCTTTACTTTTGCACTGGCATCATTGACTGGAATGAAGAGCTAATTCTTTAATTCTATGCAACACTACATATCACTGGTGAAGCACATGACATCAACTCCTGGGTGTTGGACTGGATGACCGAAAACACTCATTACAAGGCACCAGCCTCTGAATTGCTTCGTGCCTTGCCAACCAGTCCTCCACCAGAAGGCGCTCGCTGTCTGTATGATGAACCTGAACGCACTGACCACTATATGCAAGTTCTCATGAAGTCGCTGAAGCCTGCACAAGCCCAAAGGACCAAATTCCTCGTGAAGGATTTGTTGTATGTACCAAGGACCATCTATCGCATTCTGATGAAGACTATCAGTCCAATCAAAGGTCATGATTCATCAGATGAAGAAATTGTGGGGATGATGAAGAATATGCTCTTCAACATCATGCATGGTATCCCTATAAATTACCATGATTTCTTCATGAGGACTCTAGCGAATGTTGCACTTTCACCGTTTTAGCTGAAGCCTTATGCTCCATGGATCATGAGATTCCTCAGATCAAGGTCTTCACTCAACTACAAGGCTGATACTCTTAACCGTGGCAGCTACTTGCCCCCTATTGAAGTCCTCAAACGGACATATTCCTCATCTGAAAGAAAGGGCAAGGCACCTGCTATTATCGATGAAGGCACTCGTCCATTGGATGGTCAGTTCCGCAAAGCTGCATCTTACTCCACCAATGATGACTCTGTCACTCATGATACTGCTGTCAATGCTACCAAGACAAGTCCTCAAGCTACTCCTCCTCGTGTGCTGACTGATCGTGAACTACTGATAAGTCTTCACCAGAAGGTGGATCGAAACCACAAGTGGGTTAAGTGTCAGTTTGTCTCTATTCTTCACAACATCACTTCTACACATAATGTAGTGAAGAAAAGCCACTACTACCTCCATGAAGTGTTTGATCGCGCCTGGGCTATTCTATCACATCTATATGGTGAAGAAGATCTGAAGCAAATGGGCTTCAAGGAAGACTTTGATTGGTCTGCACCTCCACCAAAGAGATTAAAGAAAGTCTAGGTTCCTTCCTTGGTGGCCAGCTCATATTCTTCTTCACGCACCACGGACGAGCATGAAGACTTGGATGACGCTGCAGCAGGCACTAGAACGACTCAAGACCCTGACAACGCTAGCGCTCCTCCATCAGCCTGATATTCTTCAGGGGCATTAGTCCTCAGTTTCAACCCTTTTGGTCGTTCGATGACAAAGGGGGAGAAATTTGAGTTAGTCTTCAAGCGGGTCTATCTTATATGGGCATTTTTTTGCTAAGTTACAACTCTCGTTCTTCTGATGACTTTGCTGGATCGAGTTGTAATCTTAAACTCTATGGTGACCTAATACTTTTGTTGTGTTCTTTTGCATGCTTATTCCTCTTTAATGTTAATGCATGCATGCTGAATTACATCAGTCGCCATATTTCATCATGCATTTCAAATTCTTCATATTATATATCAAATTCGTGCATGAATTACAAGATATAGGGGGAGATCTCCATGATTATACTCTTCAAGTGTGCATTGCTTCAAAAGCAAATTCCTCACTATGCACATCTTCAGGGGGAGTTCTTCTATATCTTGCAATCAAATTCCTCAATATCAGTATTTACACTTCACATGTTTATCCCCGTTGAAAACTTAACCTATATTGTCATCAATCACCAAAAAGGGGGGATTGTAAGTGCATCTAGTGCCCCTTAGTGATTTTGGTGTATTGAAGACTTATAGGTTAAGGGACTGATGCATTTGTGAGTGTACACAGGTCTATAAGTCTATGAGGAGTTTGATATTTACAGAGAAAGTCAACCCCTAAAAATGAAGTTCTTCGACTGAAGACTTTGGATTTCTGAAGACTTTGAAAGTGAAGAAATTGGTGTGACCTTGAAGACTTGGTAATCATTCGAGGAACATGAAGCATGAAGACTCTTGTTTTTACTGTTTCATTTTCTCTTTCTTGAGTCATAGGAAACACCGTACTGTTAAAGGGGGTCGAGGAAATACTAAGAAAAAATTTCCATGTGATGCTCAACTCAAAATCCTACACCTACCAATCCCTTCGAGTGAATCCATTGGAAATCTCGCACAGTTTAGTCATATTCTTCAATGACAGAGACGAAGTTCTTATGGCCTCTGAGGAATTTGTTCTGACTGAAGAGTTAGGAATTCACCAGTGTGGATTGCCTATGAAGTGAGGAACATGATAGCCCTGAGGAATCCAAACCTCAAATATTTCGACCGTTGCTGTGCTATGCGCCAGCTGTCCCAAAATATCTACCCACCTAACGGTCATATCAGACAAGGGCATTTATGTCTTATCATGTCGGGTTGCTCCCCGGCTATAAATAGCCGCCCCCTACAACCACTAGTTGGTTGGCTGCTCTGAGAGAAACTGACACTTGTCATTTGAGAGCAACCCGTCCTCCGAGGACTTTGAGTGAAAATCATCAAGTAAGGAAATCCCAAACCCAAACCTACAAAACCCCAAAGTGATTGAGCATCACTGAAGAGATTGATCCTGCATGGATCCGACGCTTGTTTCCTTTGAAGACTGTGCTTCTTCCAGACGGTTAGGCGCCAAGGTCTAGAGCATCCAAGAGGAATTGTGGATCGCCGAGTGACCGAGTTTGTGAAGGTTCAGAAGTCACCTGAAGACTTACCACGAATGATTGGGCGAGGTTTGTGTGACCTTAGCTCAAGGAGAATACAGTGAGGACTATGTGTCCGGGACTGTGTGTCCTCGAGTTTAAATACTCAGCCGCTCCAACCAGATGTACAACTGAGATAGCAGTTGGATTTGGTCTACCAAATCATTATCTTCACCAAGCTTACTGGTTCTATTTCCACAACTCTTTAATTTCCTCATCTTTGTTCTTGTGTGCTTGTTCATATCTGTTTGAAGACATTGACTGAAGACTTTCTCAATTTCCTCAGTTCCATTTCTTCAGTCTGTCCGTCTTCTTCCTTGTGTTATCCTATGTTTACGCTTTCTGTACTCTGTGCTTGTCTTCATTTCATCATGATGATTATGCTTGTGTTCTGTTATGTTCCTTTCTGAGTACTTATTCCGCTGCAAGTAGTTCTTCATTTAGGAATTTCCTCACCAGCAAATTCCTCAGTGAAGAATTCATAAAAATCGCCTATTCACCCCCCCCCTCTAGTCAATATAATGCACTTTCAAACTCTTCGGTAGAAACTTTGGGGCACTCTTTGAAGTACTTTGTGTTGGTCGAATAGATGAATCTGAGATTGTGTGATGCATATCGTATAATCATGCCCACGGATACTTGAGGTGACAATGGAGTATCTAGGTGACATTAGGGTTTTGGTTGATTTGTGTCTTAAGGTGTTATTGTAGTATGAACTCTTGAATAGATTGATCCGAAAGAATAACTTTGAGGTGGTTTCATACCCTACCATAATCTCTTTGTTTGTTCTCCGCTATTAGTTGCTTTGGAGTGACTCTTTGTTGCATGTTGAGGGATTGTTATATGATCTATCTGTGTTATTATTGTTGAGAGAACTTGCACTAGTGAAAGTATGAACCTTAGGCCTTGTTTCCTACCATTGCAATACCGTTTACGCTCACTTTTATCATTAGTTACCTTGCTGTTTTTATAATTTCAGATTACAAAAACCTTTATCTACCATCCATATTGCACTTGTATCACCATCTCTTTGCCGAACTAGTGCACATATACAATTTACCATTGTATTGGGTGTGTTGGGGACACAAGAGACTCTTTGTTATTTGGTTGCTGGGTTGTTTGAGAGAGACCATCTTCATCCTACGCCTCCCACGGATTGACAAATCTTAGGTCATCCACTTGAGGGAAATTTGCTACTGTCCTACAAGCATGTGCACTTGCAGCCCAACAACGTCTACAAGAAGAAGGTTGTGTAGTAGACATCAAGCTCTTTTCTGGCGCCGTTGCCGGGGAGGTGAGTGCTTGAAGGTATATCTTTAGATCTTGGAATCAAATCTTTTTGTTTCTTGTTTTATCACTAGTTTAGTCTATAAAAGAAAACTACAAAAAATGGAATTGAGTTTTGTCTCATATGATTCATCTTTTTAATATCTTTTGTGAGAATGATGGTAAGGAAAATTGTGCTCAAGTGCTAGAAGAAGAAATCTATAAACTGTTTGGCACTAAATTTGAATTATGAGCATGATTGCAATGTTATTAGTATGAATTCTTTGAATACCTATGATGCTAATGATATGCAAAGCCACAAGCTTGGGGATGCTACATTTAATGAAGATGATATTTTTAGTTTCCCAAGTTTTGACATGCAAAGTTGTTATGCTGATAGCATGCCTCTTACCTATGATGATTATACTGATGAAAGTGGGTTTGGAAGAGTGTCAACTTTAGGAAGTAGTGATCCCAATATTTTGGAAGATGTTGAATCTTATTGTGATGAATATGAAAGTGGATTTGGAAGAGTGTCAACTTTATTTAGTGATGATTCCACTATCTTGGAAGAGGTTTCAATCGATTATGATGAGAACAAAGTTGCTACTTATGATGATTATTGTGATGAAACTTATGCTATAAAAAGTAGTGATGATTATATTTATAAAACTTGTCATGATTATGATTACCCTTTTTCTGAACATTACTCTTTTAATGTGGAAACAATTTTTAGTGTTCAAGTCTCTTATGATACTCCCACCATTCCGAATGAGAAAAAAATTCTTATGTGGAGAGTAGTAAATTTTCTATGCTAGTAGATCATGAAAAGAATGCTTTAGGTGCTGGTTATATTGTTAAATTCATTCATGATGCTACTGAAAATTATTCTGAGGTAGGAACATATGCTTGTAGGAATTGCAATAATATAAAGTTTCCTCTATATGTGTTGAAAATTTTGAAGCTATGTTTGTTTTACCTTCCTATGCTATTTGACTATTGTTCCCATAAGTTATTTGCTAACAAAATACCTATGCATAGTAAGTGGGTTAGACTTAAATGTGCTAGTCATATTCTTCATGATGCTCTCTTTATCTTTCAATTCTTATCTTTTATGTGAGCATCATTTCATCATGCCTAGCTAGGGGCGTTAAACGATAGCGCTTGTTGGGAGGCAACCCAATATTATTTTTGTTCCTGTTTAGTAACAAATAATTCATATAGCCTCTGTTCAGATGTGGTTTCATGTTTTAATTAGTGTTTGTGCCAAGTAGAACCTTTAAGAAGACTTGGGTGAAGTCTTTATGATCTTGCTGTAAAAAACAGAAACTTTAGCGCTCACAAGATTAGTTGCCAGTTTTTACTGGAGAGTGATTTTAGGTTGACTCTTTTTGAAGATGATTAATAGAAAAATTACTCAGGTCCACCAATTTATTTCATAATTTGTGGGTATCCATAAGTATATGTTTGATACAGATTACTACAGACTTTTCTGTTTTTGACAGATTCTGTTTTCTATGTGTTGTTTGCTTATTTTGATGAATCTATGAGTAGTATCGGAGGGTATGAACCATAGAGAAGTTGGAATACAGTAGGTTTAACACAAATATGAATAAATAATGAGTTCATTACAGTACCTTAAATTGGTGGTTTGTTTTCTTATACTAACGGAGCTTACGAGTTTTGTGTTGAGTTTTGTGTGGTTGAAGTTTTCAACTTTTGGGTAAAGATTCGATGGACTATGGAATAAGGAGTGGCAAGAGCCTAAGCTTGGGGATTCCCAAGGCAGCCCAAGGTAATATTCAAGGACAACCAAAATCCTAAGCTTGGGGATGCCCCGGATGGCATCCCCTCTTTCGTCTTCGTTCATCGGTAACTTTACTTGGAGCTATATTTTTATTCACCACATGATATGTGTTTTGCTTGGAGTGTCATTTTATTTTATTAGTATTTGATTTCTGTTATTTAGAATAATTTCTTGCATCTATATTTTCAATAAAAATGTCAAGGATAGCCTTTACCATGCTTATTTTGCTAGTATACATGTTGCTGTTTGAAAACAGAAAGTTTACCGCTGTTGCAAAAATTCCCTAGAAAAGTTGGAGAGTGATATAATGTTGAATCTTTTTGCATATTGAGATATGATAAATCTCCTACAGCTTAGTATTTTTCTTATAATTTTTAGAGTTAGGGAAGTATGATTAATCTTGCATTCTTTACGGACTATACTGTTTTGGAAGATTGCTGTTATGGTTGCATTGTTTGCATATGTTTGCTTGTTTAATGATTCTATTTGAGGATAGGAGTGTTAAATATGCAGAGACATTTAGTATGAAATGTTGAATAATAATTTTAGTGATTTGTTACAGTAGAAAATGATAGGGTTTTGCATTGGTTTATACTAACGTATCTCACGAGTTCTTGTGGAGTTTGGTCTGGATGAAGATTTTGATAAAAAGAGAAACCATGATATGAGAGGAATTAAGGAGACACAAAATCTCAAGATTGGGGATGCCCAAGGCACCCCAAGACAATATTCCAAGAAGTCTCAAGCATCTAAGCTTGGGGATGCCCCGTTAGGCATCCCACCTTTCTTCTTCAACAACTATCGGTTAGTATCGGTTGAGCCTAAGTTTTTGCTTCTTCACATGAGTTGTGCTATCCTTGCAATGTCATTTTATTTTGTTTTGCTTGCTGTTTGAATACAACACCAAGATGTTAAATTAGTAAATGAGAGAGTCTTCACATAGTTACATAATTATTTAGCTACTCATTGATCTTCACTTATATCTTTTTAGAGTAGTTTGTCATTTACTCGTGTGCTTCACTTAAATCCTGTGAGTAAATGGTTGAATGAGTTGAATGTCATAAATCTGAAATTATATATGTTTCATATGCTTATGCCATGGGGAGTAATGACTTCACATATAAGAAGTAGAGGTTGTAAATTTATTGGAGGTTATCAAGCATTGTATTGGTCATTTGAACTATTCATGAAAGAATATTGAAGGAAGAGAGATTTCACATATAAATATATTATCATAGACATCTTTTATAATTGTGAGCACTCATTAAGTATGACATGCTAAAGAGTTGATGTTGGACAAGGAAGACAATGTAATGGGTTATGTTTTCTCACATCTCAGTTAAAGTATATTGTCATGGATCATTCAAACATGTTGAGCTTGCCTTTCCCCATCATGCTAGCCAAAATTCCTAGCACCAAGTAGAGATATTACTTGTGCTTCCAAATATCCTTAAACTAGTTTTGCCATGAGAGTACACCATACCTACCTATGGATTGAGTAATATCCTTCAAGTAAGTTGTCATCGGTGCAAGCAATAAAAATTGCTCTCTAAATATGCATGACTTATTAGTGCGGAGAAAATAAGCTTTGTACGATCTTGTTATGGAAGCAATAAAAGAAACGGACTGCATAATAAAGGTCCATATACAAGGGGCAATATAAAGTGACATTCTTTCGCATTAAGATTGTGTGTATCCAACCCTAAAAGCGCATGGCAACCTCTGCTTCCCTCTGCGAAGGGCCTATCTTTTACCTTATGTCTTTTACATTATGCAAGAGTCACGATGATCTTCACCTTTCCCTTTTTCATTTTATCCTTTGGCAAGCACTTTGTGTTGGGGTGATCCTGATATATATATCCAATTGGATGTAAGTTAGCACGAACTATTATTGTTGACATCACCCAAAGGTGAATACGTTGGGAGGTGAAATTATAAGCCCCTATCTTTCTCTGTGTCTGATTAAAACTCCATAACCACAAGTATTGCATGAGTGTTAGCAATTATAGAAGACTATATGATAGTTGAGTATGTGGAGTTTGCTAAATCAAAGCTCTGACATAGACCCTTCTAAAAATAAGATGAATTGCAATTGTTTGATGACTAAGAATGAAGTTTGCTAGTTTTCAAGAAAGTTTATGGTCTATGCTTTAACATGTGAATTTCTTGTTACTGGTTCGTGAGAAGTTTTATGAGATGAACTATTGTCATGACATATAAACATGCTAGAAAAGGTGATTGAAATTATCATTGATCAAACCTGTGCACCTGCTAGCATTCACACTTCATAAATTGTTTCTTTTATCACTTACCTACTCGAGGACGAGCCGGAATTAAGCTTGGGGATGCTGATACGTCTCCAATGTATCTATAATTTATGAAGCATTCATGCTATTTTATTATTTGTTTTTAATGATTATGGGCTTTATTATTACTTTTGGGACTAACCTATTAACCGGAGGCCCAGCCCATATTGTTGTTTTATTGCCTGTTTCAGTATTTCGAAGAAAAGGAATATCAAACGGAGTCCAAACGGAATGAAACCTTCGACATCGTGATTTTTGGGAAGAATATGATCCGGGAGACTTGGAGTTCACGTCAGAAGAGCCTCGAGGAGGACAGGAGATAGGAGGGCCCCCCCCCACTGGGCACGCCCCCTGTCTCCTGGGACCCTCGTGCACCCCCCGACCAACTTCTTTCGCCTATATAAGTCCATGTACCCTAAAAACATCGAAAACGAAGATAGATCGGGAGTTCCGCCGCCGCAAGCCTCTATAGCCACCAAAAACCTCTCGGGAGCCCATTCCGGCACCCTGCCAGAGGGGGGACCCCATCACCGGTGGCCATCTTCATCATCCCGGCGCTATCCATGACGAGAAGGGAGTAGTTCACCCTCGGGGCTGAGGGTATGTACCAATAGATATGTGTTTGATCTCTCTCTCTCTCTTGTGTTCTATCTCGTGTTCCCTCTGTGGAACGATCTTGATGTATCGCGAGCTTTGTTATTGTAGTTGGATCTTATGATGTTTCTCCCCCTCTACTCTCTTGTAATGGATTGAGTTCTCCCTTCAAAGTTATCTTATCGGATTGAGTATTTAATGATTTGAGAACACTTGATGTATGTCTTGCCGTGCTTATCTGTGGTGACAATGGGATATCATGTGCCACTTGATGTATGTTTTGGTGACCAACTTGCGGGTTCTGCCCATGAACCTATGCATAGGGGTTGGCACACGTTTTCGTCTTGACTCTCCGGTAGAAACTTTGGGGCACTCTTTGAAGTACTTTGTGTTGGTTGAATAGATGAATCTGAGATTGTGTGATGCATATCATATAATCATGCCCACGGACACTTGAGGTGACAATGGAGTATCTAGGTGACATTAGGGTTCTGGTTGATTTGTGTCTTAAGGTGTTATTCTAGTACGAACTCTTCAATAGATTGATCCTAAAGAATAACTTTGAGGTGGTTTCATACCCTACCATAATCTCTTTGTTTGTTCTCCGCTATTAGTTGCTTTGGAGTGACTCTTTGTTGCATGTTGAGGGATTGTTATATGATCTATCTATGTTATTATTGTTGAGAGAACTTGCACTAGTGAAAGTACGAACCTTAGGCCTTGTTTCCTACCATTGCAATACCGTTTACGCTCACTTTTATCATTAGTTACCTTGCTGTTTTTATAATTTCATATTACAAAAACCATTATCTACCATCCATATTGCACTTGTATCACCATCTCTTCGCCGAACTAGTGCACCTATACAATTTACCATTGTATTGGGTGTGTTGGGGACACAAGAGACTCTTTGTTATTTGGTTGCAGGGTTGTTTGAGAGAGACCATCTTCATCCTACGCCTCCCACGAATTGATAAACCTTAGGTCATCCACTTGAGGGAAATTTCCTATTGTCCTACAAACCTATGCACTTGCAGGCCCAACAACATCTACAAGAAGAAGGTTGTGTAGAAGACATCAATGAGCAGTACTTTTCGCCAGGTCCGCATACGCGTCTGCAGCACTCCATAGCTGATCCAGAGGGGCATACTTCGGATCTCGAAACTTCATCCGCAACAAAAAGGGCCTCCCATCCATGATATCTCCGGCTTGTCGAAGCTCCTCCCGTGCAGCTCTATTTTCAGAGCGTGTTTCCTTGGCTGCTTCCAAGGCCTTCTTCATGTCAGCCGCTTTCGCTTGGCTCTCCTTTTCAAGGAGCTCATATTGGCTGGCGGCATCTTTTAGCTCAACAGCCATCTTGGCTATTTTGTCTTCACTCTGGCAATGAGCAGCCTGCTCGGCTCTTAACTCTTCGGCCACCTTCAGGGCGGCCGCATCACTTCTCCTAGCTTGTTCCTTGGCTAGGGCAAGTTCCGCCCGAAGGGCCTCCACGGCAGCAGCTCCATCTGCAGCCACAGCATATTATAGATACTAGCATCGTGCTCCTTTTAAAATATTTGCTGACAATTCACAAAATAAACACATACCCTGTGCCTCGTCAAGCCGTTTGTTCACAAGTGCGATGTCGGCATCCGCCACATCAAGTTGTCGCCTCAGTTCGGCGAATTCATCAGTCCGGTCAACCGTTGGACACTTAGCCGTCTGCAAATAACGCAGCGCGAGCATTACTTGGGAGTATGATCCTACATTTGCCGCCTCAGGTTGGCAACCAGAGTCTCACGGGCTACTATCTATACAGAGCACACCTAGCGTGTGCGGTATAGCTGAAAGTTTACATATTTCTTTGCGTACCTCAAAGCCTTTGAGCAGGCTCGTAAAAGCTTCATTCAACCCGTTTTTGGCGGATGAAAACCTCTCAAACACCGTACTCATTAAAGTATGGTGCGCCTCTGATATAGTCGCTTGGTCCAGAAGGCCCGTCAGTGTGTCCGACTCGGTGTTGGACAATCCCGGACTCTTCTTGTTGCTCTCCCTGGGAGCCGAATACTCCGGGCTTCGGGCGGCCGAAGCATTAACTTCTCGCCTTAGTGGATCAGGAGAAATCCTCTGTGACCACACCTCGGGGTCGTCCGTCCCATGGGGCAGGGAGGCAGGAGGAGGCATTTTGCTCTCCATCATCTCCGGAACAAGATCCCCAGAAGACGAACTCTGTTGAGAAGGGCTATGATCCGGACTGCAAGTTAGGTCTCGGTTATTATTCTCAGAGATAAAGCAGGACATGTTTATCACATTACTTTTTCACTTACAGCTCGGTGGAGGGCTGGCCCGTTTGCAGGCACTGTGCGGTGAGGACGCCCTCTGGGGCAGGGCTCCCAGGCTAGGGTTTCTTCCCTTGTTTGGGCACCTCCGTTTTCCAAGTCTTCGGAGGCGGCCCTCTTCTTCCCGTGGGGGTAGGGAATTTTAGATTCACCTCCCCGATTATCCTCCTCCGTGGAGACATTAATCCCCCCAGTTTGGATGTGCAATGTATGAAGCTCGCTTTTGGCTTCTCTACTCTTCCCTTCATCCTTCCCCGATGGCACTTGATAGGGTGCGCGTTTAAGCATCCTGGTTAATGCAGGATTCGGTGAGCCTTCGGGGAGAGGGGCCGGACACCTAATCCTCTCCGCCTTACTTAGCCAATCCTGGACGCGGATAGTTTTCCGAATAATGTTATGATAAACATGAACAGCGTGTTCGGTTGCAGAGTTACTTACTTGGGTATCTAGACGATTGCAGTTCAAGCCCACATCCTCGGTGGTGTCCAAACACTTTATTCGTGATCCAAAATATAAGCAATACATCCCTTCGAGCGTCATGCTAAAGAAGTGTTGAATAGTTCGTGGTCCTTCTTGGTTGAACTCCCACATCTGGAGAGGTCGACGTTTGCACGGCAGGACCCGACGGACTGGCATTACCTGAATTATTTTGATGAGACTGACATCCCTCTCAAGAAGATCCCAAATACGGCTTTGCAATGTTGGTACGTCATTAGCAGTCCCCTAGCCCAGTCCCTCGTTGACCCATGATGCCAGTTGAGGTGGAGGGCCCGAGCAGAAGGCAGGGGCGGCCGCCCACTTTGTGCTCAGGGAGCTGTGATATAGAACCACCTCCATTGCCATAAATCGGACACCTCCGAGAAGGAACCTTCTGGCCATGGGGCATCAACGCTTTTGCTTATTATAGCGCCTCTCACTCCGCATGTCGCCCGTCGATCACCTTCGGCTTTACATTGAAGGTCTTGAGCCATAGACCGAAGTGTGGGTGATGTGGAGGAAGGCTTCGCACACGACGATAAACGACGAGATGTGAAGGATGGAATCCGGAGCTAGATCTTGAAAATCTAGCCCGTAATAGAACATGACCCCTCTCACAAAGGGATCCAGACTAAAGCCCAAGCCTCGGAGGAAGTGGGAAAGAAATATGACACTCTCGTTGGGTTCGGGAGTGGGGATGACCTGCCCTTGGGCAGGAATACTACAGGAATCTGGTACTTTGCCATCAGCAATAGCGGACAGCAAAGGCTGGGATGGCGGACGGCAAAGGCCTTTGCCATCTACCGCTGACGGCAAATAGCTCCGGCAAAGACAGGGTCGGCAAAGGCCTTCTTTGTCGTCTGTTTTTTGCTGCGGACGGCAAAGAGGCCTTTGCCATCAGTGGCAGACGGCAAAGGGCATGGCTCTTAGCCATCTGCTGGTAGAAGACAAAGGGCATGACTCTTTGCCATCTGCTGGCAGATGGCAAAGGCTGCAGGCTCTTTACCATCTGTTGGCAGATGGCAAAGAGACCAAATAGGCATTAATTATGTTTCTTCTTATATCAATTCATTTTCACAGAAAATCAAACACAGATATATATATATATATATCCATGAACACATATCCAACACATGTTACCAATAGCCATGAACACATATCCAACACATGTTACCAATAGTCATGAACACATATATATCCAACACATATCCATGAACACATATCCAACACATATTACAAGGAGCCAAAGGAGAGAACCAATACCAAAGAGCCAAAGGAGAGAACCAGCACCACACTTGCACCTGGTATTTTTCTGCAATTAGGGCACTGCACCCACAAGCACAGGGGGCTAGTACCATTATAAACTGCTAAAAAAATCACTGACGCCTCTTCACGCACAAAAAATCCAGCTACTTGTGAGCCTAGCCTAATT
The DNA here is from genome assembly GCF_018294505.1 of Triticum aestivum. Lineage (NCBI taxonomy): Eukaryota > Viridiplantae > Streptophyta > Magnoliopsida > Poales > Poaceae > Triticum > Triticum aestivum. The sequence continues at coordinate 709,548,542 of NC_057801.1, forward strand.
AAATGGCCATCTCTTTTACTTCCATGATAGTGGCTGAAATGTCAGATATACAAGAAAGGAAATCATTTACTTGTGAATATTCTAAATGAAGAGCAGAACCTAGAATATTTTGCCTTTGCTAAAATAAATAAATTGAGAATGAAGATAATAGTTTCAAGTGACAACTCACCATTTCCCTTTGGTAGCACGCCAAGGAAGCTCTCTCTTGACTGTGACCCCCCGATCATATTCAGTTCCGCTCCCTGCAAGCACAAGAATTTTCTTTCTATTCCATTTTGCACCATATCTCAGCCATCATTCAGCATGCATCTGGACAACTTTGGACCTAGCAAGGTTTTTTCTACAAAGATCAAAGTGCTAAGTATAAGTTGTTAGGAGAAAAAGTGAATTTTATGGCACATGTACTCTGTTCCCACCACATGTAAATTTTAGGAGGAAAAGCCAGCTACAGCCATCAACCACAAAATACTAACCAATCTCCACAAATATGAAAATATTGCAATGAATACATGTTGCATGCCACTGCAGCCTGCATCACTTCATTAAAAACATCACCACTTTCATAGTAGCAAGATACAAGCACTTACGCTTATTCTAAATATACGCAACAAGCATCCAACCAGCAGAATGGTGAAATGTCAGTTCATCGAAAACTGTTTGTTTGCTCAACAAGGAGAATATATCAAGGGAAAGGGTAAGAATCTAGATATATTTTCTTTTATCTTGCATGGCTGCTACAAGTGTGAATCAAGCTATACATTGCAACTGAAATATGGATTTACATAATGTATAATTGTAAGTGCATAACATCCAAATGGACAGAATGGTAGCATAGATGGATATCTAAACTAAAATAAGCATGTTCAAGTCTTATCAAATAGAACAACCATAGGAGCATGATCATGTCCTAATACCCAATATTAAAGCATAGAGCAATGACTAGTAGAATTTAAATAGGAAACATGGTTTTCCAAAACATAAATTCAGATTTGTGCAGGTTGCCCAGACTATATGACCAGTTTAGGAATTACTATAATCAAGGAAGGAGGCCTTTTTCAAGAGCCAGCATACTCGGATATCGTCCTTATGATTCATCACAACAAACAATTAACTTAACGCAAAATTCTTAGCGATGCATATATTTTGCATATCAATGCAAGGGAACAAAAACAAAACTCTGTGATGGGGATCATGGAAGGTTCTTTGCTCATAATTTATGATCTGTTTAGGATTTATAATCAAAGAAGGGACCTTTTTTAAGAGCCGCCTTGCTATACTGTCCTAGTGATTCATCACACCAAACTATTCAGTTAACAAAAGATATCAGCTAAGCATGAACTTTGGAAACTTCTGTGCAGCATACACTATAATCACTCCTTAGGTGGTAGAAAGGGGAAGGAATGAGAGGAGGGATACCTCGGCCGGGACCTCGTCTACGACCTGCAGCTCATTGGGAAGGGGTCAAATCTGCTGCTGCAAGCTCCCACTCCGCTTATCTGCCATCCAATGTATATCCAACACATGAGATTGTCCACGAGCAAAACAGCTCACACCTATAGACTTAGCAAAAGCACAGTCAAGTATGCATGGTCAAATACCTGAATGTTCTGCTGTAAGATGATGAAATAAACCAACCATCCAGCAAAACATTTTCTTTCATGTCACAGTAATCTAAATAGTGAAAAGTCAAGACTCTGAGAAGTTTGTAAGAAGAAAAGGCTTGCAATTAATGTATAACAGTAGAAACCACAGAAAATAAACTGCAGGTTGCTCTAAACTAAAATTGCTGACAAATAATGGCCGGGATACCTTATGGGTTAATAAATAGAAAAAACAATGATAACATATTGGATGGCCAAGAGCAACAAAAAAAAGAACATAAGATGCAGTTAAATTTCAGTGCATATACACTGTAAAGTTAATAGGTAGGGATCCAAGTTGCATGCTAAAGCTAGGTAACTACCAGAAATTACACCACTTAGTGTTGTAGCGTGGTCTTTCTTGTTTCCTCCTACATCTAGGTAACTACCAACATCCAGATCTAAGTCTACATAGCATCACAGATATAATTGGCCTTTGACAATAGCTACTCAATCGTAACAAGTGAGGAGGGAGAGGAAGATGCTAAGAACTACTCTTTCTGCCCATTATAATAACTGGCGTCTCTGTTTTACTTTCCTTAACATCAGAATTGATGATACTCACTTGCTTCTATTTAGGTCATACAAAAGCCAGTGTATCTATGTAGAATCATCATATGATATTTAAGCATCTGATCCTAAAAATACGCATAGTTCAAAGAACGAAACTGTTGTTCATAGTTGCTTCTGAATGTACACATATTCAGAGAAAGAAACAATGAACTGTTACATCTAAGCTGAGGAAAGACACATTAATTTAACCAGAGGCGGAGGACGGAAAAAAAATTAAGGTGTGGGAAACTGTCAACTAGACAAAATTGATGCCCCCTCAATAAAAAATTGATGCAAAAACATAATAGCCAATTCGATAGGCCGCGGGTCAAGACGGTGTTAGGGATGGATGGACGGGTGGGGGTGGCAGCGTTGTTGGGCACAAATCAGCGGCGGCAGAGGCGGGCCATCATCAGCATAGCAGACTCAAATCGGCAGGTCGGCGGGGAATACGATTGCGCTGCCGGCGGCGGGGTCGGGGATGGGCCAACGGGCGACGGCGGCGCGTTTCAGGGCAAAAATCGCCCGCGGGCGGGCTGGCGGAAGTCAATCATGTACTCTTATATATGTCACAAGAAAAAAATACATGTTCCACGCATCAACAAAAATTTATCCATTCTGTTGTTGGATCGCCTAGTCACGAGTTCCATCAGGAGCGAGCCGTGGAGAGAATCGATCCGATCGTTGTGCAGCGGAAGCGAGCTGGTTCGCGTACGTCTACGTAGTGAGATGGGCATGTGCTGGATAACACATCAATCAAGTTGCTTGCTTGTGTGCTTCCAATCTAACTTAAGTGCTTCATCTAGCTTTGTTTGGGTGAATCGATCTAGCGTGGTCTAAAACTAACAAGCAGTATTTCCATCAAGAAAAGTATATGCTTATATATATAAAAAAATTGGTGGAAATCAAGGTGTGGTGGCTGCCACACCTTGCCCACTGGGCTCCTCCGCCAGTGAATTTAACCAAGTGAAGAGAATACCTGGAGGGCAGTTGGTGACCAGAATGCTATGCCGGCCACATGCGTGACTCCTAAACAGAGTGGTGTCGCCGGCCTGTAGGGGAGCTCAGGGCAGCGGCTTGAGGCTGGAGAGGGATGCGTCGGATGGGGATTTGGGGAAAGGAGAGATGTCGCGCCCGCAGCAGCAGCTGCTCCCCGGCTCGTTGTCATGCCCGCAGCAGCAGTAGCTCGGTGCAGGAGCAGCATCTCGACGTAGCTCCTCCCCAGCATGTCGATGTGCCCGCAGCAGCAGCAGCTCGACGCTGCTGGGGCCTCCTCGTGGTGCACCACCACCAGTGCATGGGCGTGGCTCTCCTGGGCGAGGAGAGAAATCGGTCGGTGGAGATGGTGAGCGGGGAGAGGTGACCTAGGGGAGGAGAGCTGGGCAATGGGGAACAGCGGGGATCGCTAGAATCTGGTGGCGGCGTGGGGTGGAGAAAGCGGATCGAGGAGGATGAGAGAGATGGGATCCAACATGGGTGTGTGTGTGTGGGTGTGTGTGCAGCGTGGGTGGGGCCCGGGGTTGTGTGGGTCGAGGGTCCGTGGGATCGATCCGCGGCATGCACTTCTTCTTTGCCGTCCGCGGAAAAAGAATAGACGGCAGCCCCACCTCTTTGCCGTCTGCCAGCAGACGGCAAAGATTCTTTGCCATCTGCTGGCAGACGACAAAGAGGTGAGGCTGGTGGGCTGTTACAGCGCTGGCATTCACTGGACCCACCCATCTCTTTGCCGTTTGCCAGCAGATGGCAAAGATTCTTTGACGTCTGCTGATGGACGGCAAAGAATTGACTAATGGCAATCAGGTTCTTTACCGTGTGTCAATTCTTTGTCGTCTGTTTTTTGTAAGCAGATGGCAAAGACCTTCTTTGTCGTCCGCTAGCATACGGCAAAGAGCTGGCTGATGGCAAATTCTCTGTTTCCAGTAGTGGAAGCCTGTGCTGGATTTTGGCGGTTAGGTACCTGGCCTCCCTGAGCTTCTTGATGTCCTCCTCTATCCACTGACATTGAAGGTTGGATCCGGACATGATTGAAGGTCCGAAGTGCTTAAGCCTAAGCTTTAGGTGTTGGAACTCGAGGTGGGAGAAGGAGAAAGCATGGGAAGAAAGGGACAGGCCTCGGTCCCTCTATAAAGGGGGTGAATATCAAGCATCCTTAGCACGACCGTTTGGGACTTGCCTAAAATCGAGGACTCATACCTACAGGCGTAGTTGGTTATCCACGCCCGTATTGATGAGAATCCCGTGATAAGGGGAACACGATCTCTGCTTCGACAAGACGTGCCAATAAAACCGCCTCGCAACACATGTAGTGGCAGGCTGGGAAAAATGGTTCGTAATGACCGGGCTGCGGCGTGATGTCACGCTAGGAAAAGTTGTCAGCAGATTAGATTTGTGGAATATTGTGCTCTCTACGGTGGTATGTGGAATTTATTTTGCAGAGCCGGACACGATCCTCGTATTCAAGATCTTCTATGGAGTATTCGGAGATGGAACCCGCCTTGCAATGCCGAAGACAATCTGCATGCAGGACTCATCGTCATTGAAGCCTGGTTCATGGGATACTGAGGGAGTCCTAGATTAGGGGGCTAGGACAGCCGGACTATATACTTTGGCTGGACTATTGGACTGTGAAGATACAAGATTGAAGACTTCGTCCCGTGTCCGGATGGGACTCTCCTTGGCATGGAAGGAAAGCTTGGAAATTCGGATATGTAGATCTCTTTCTCGGTAACCGACTCCGTGTAACCCTAGCCCCCTCCGGTGTTTATATAAACCGGAGGGTTTAGTCTGTAGGACAACAACAATCATAATCATAGGCTAGCTCCTAGGGTTTAGCCTCTACGATATCATGGTAGATCAATTCTTGTAATACTCATATCATCAAGATCAATCAAGCAGGAAGTAGGGTATTACCTCCATCGAGAGGGCCTGAACCTGGGTAAACATCGTGTCCCCAGCCTCCTGTTACCATTGGCCTTAAACGCATAGTTCAGGAGCCCCTACCCGAGATCCGCCGGTTTTGACACCGACACCAGTGTCATCGGATCCCTCAATGGCAAGCACAGTCTTGCCCTTGCGCTTTCTGTTATGGTGTTGTCCCTTCTTCGCCGGGGCAGCGGTGTCGTCAATGGAGTTGGTTTCCGCACTAGCATCCTCACTGGGGTACTTCCTCCCCTCTTCAGCTCGGGCGCACCTATCGGCCCGAACATAAAGTTCGGCCACATCTTTGACCTTGTTCATCACCAGCTCTTCACGCATCTTGCGGTTGCACACATTCTGATAGAATGCGCTGATCACGGCGGTAGGATGAACATCTGGGATGTTGTATTGCACTCGACTGAACCTCCGGATGTACTTGTGCAGGCCCTCACCTTCCTTCTGGGGAATGATATGCAAATCACTTGCCTGGCCATGAGCCTGATGGCCTTCGATGAAGGCGCCAACAAACTCATGACACAGATCCGACCAAGAAGAAATGGAATCCGCCGGCAAATGCATCAACCATGACATGACATTGGGCTTGAGTGCCAACAGGAAGTAATTGGCAAGCACCTTACCGTCACGTGCCCCAGCAACCTGCATCACGATGGTGTAGATGCTGAGGAACTCCGACAGGTGAGTCTTGCCGTTGTACTTCTCTCCAACGTTGGGCTTGAACGTGCGGTAGGAGGGCCACTGGAACTGCCGCAGCTCACGGGTAAAAGCCGGGCAACCCACCTCATAGGGTAGGCCATCGTAGCTTCCTCGTACTGGGTGGTCCATAGTGGGTCCTGCCCACCTATATGACTGGTGGCGCGCTCAACGTCCGCGCTCGATGGTAGTTCGAGTGTCTTCATGGGCTCTCTCCTGAAGAACTTGACGCTGATCGTGGTGGGTCCATGGATCGGATGACGCTATGGAAGTATTATCACAAGCGTCATCACGACGGACCGACACCCGCGGTGGCTGGCGTGGGGGAGGAGAGTGCACTGTGCCTGCGTTGCCTCCGGTCCTCCCTCCATTGAGATGCGATGGCTTGACGGAGCATCGGCCTACGGGCGCTGTTGGTCGCGGCTCGTCTTTGTTGGAGATGCCCAGAGGCTCCGGACGGTGGTTCTCCATTCGTCGAGCTTCTCCGTCGTAGGAGGAAAGTCGAGGAGCAGCGGTGCGCGTGCCAGAGCTTCTGCTAGCGTGGGCGGCAATGAAATCCGCGTGGACCGTGACGCGCTCTGACCTCTAACAACGTCAGAAGGAGCTCTATCATGGTACTGTGGCCGTACACCATTTTCGCTAGTGCTTCGATGTGCATGCTGGTCTTCTCTGCCCCGCGAGTGATGCGCGGGGCTCTTCCACGGCGGCGCCCGGGGTCACCAACATGGTGATGTTGCTCATCGTGCATGACTTGGGAGGAGCGCGCCGTGGGCGCCGGCATGGGCGTCTTGGAGGTCGTCGCGCCGCTGGCAGGCAGCACGGTGATGGCTCTGGAGGGCCCCGCGCCGCCTGCGGGGGGCACAACTCCATCTCTGGATCCAACAGCGTGCGGCTCGTCGTCTCGCTCATGAGCGACGTCGCCCGCCCGTGTCTGGCTACTAGAGCAATGCGGGTGTTCACGGGCCGTGCCCGGGTTCTGTCCGTGACGGCCCCGCTACCCGCCCGCACTAGCACGGGCAGTCTGGCTCTGGATGAGCCTATCGCTGTCCTCATCTTCCTCTTGGGAGCCATGACAACGAAGAACTGTAGAACTAACTATCGAACCAGATTGTCTCAACTGCGCCCCTACCTGGCGCGCCAAAGATGTCGCTGGGAACGACACCTATGGGATCACGGGGATCCCTACTACGGTTGTAGGGCGCGGGGTTGAGAGAAGAGCGGGATCGATAGTCAGCCAAGCACACTGGTCGTTTACCCAGGTTCGGGCTGCGAGGATGCGTAATACCCTAGTCCTGCTTTAGTGTCTATTTGATTGTTCTTGGAGTTCTTGAGCTAGCTACGATGCGTAACTTACCCAGGGGTCTGAATCCCCCTCCAGTATGCCTCGGACCTCCTTTTATAGTCAACGGGATCACCACAGTGGGACACATGAGGTGGCATCGGTGTATAGTGGCTAAGTTTATCGCTAGCCATTACGGGAGAAAGCGCATTTAATGCGCCCCTTAGTTGTGCCCCTCACTTTATCAGGGACGGAAACCAGCCCCGTCCCGTCTGTCGCCGCACCACCTCGCTCCAACACACGTCCAGGCCAGCGAAGCGCACGGTGTCATGTAGGCTGGCAGGCTGCTGAGGTGGTGCGGTGGTAGGGCCTTCATGAAGATTTGCATGCCTCCATGTAGGCGCTCGCTGAGTTGGCCTGGAAGCCTCACGTCGACATGCAGGCGCCTGCCTATCTGGTGGGCTGGCAGCTGCATGGGAACAGCGGTGGGACCTCAGCGGGTGTGCGCCTGGCAGTGGCCCCGCGGATGTCCTCGGAAAGGGCCTTGCTGGGGCCCCGACAAGGGTCTTGCCATGGCACTGTGGTCGTCCCCGGAAGGATCTTGCCGGAGGTCTTGTGGATTCCCTTGGCAAGGGTCTTGCCAAGGATTGTCGTCTTCTGATCCTTGTCTTCACAAAGATCTGCATGCCATCACAGAGGCTCCTCCTGAGCCCTGGTTCCAACATGGTCGATGGTGTTTGGAAACCTCGGGCTCAAGGGTGGCGCGCCCTGCTGGCGTTGGGCAAGTTTCCCCAGCAAGGCTCCTGCCGGAGCTGCGGAGGCTGCCCCTATTGGATTTCGGGTTCCGGCAGACCCTCTAGATTCGAACACTGGGGTGCGCGCGGAGATTACGCCCTCTACCTACCTGCACCTCACCGCCTCGCTAGGATCTAAGTTATGAAAGGAACAACACAAGAGACATAGGGTTTATACTAGTTCGGGCCACCATTGTGGTGTAATACCCTACGCTAGTTTGTGGTGTGGTGGATTGCCTCTTGGGCTGATGATGAACAATACAAGGAAGAACAGCCTCGCGAGGGTCTGTTCTTGGCTGGTGCGATGAACTGCCCGGGGGAGTTTAGTCGCTCTTTCTCTGCTAGTTTCTAGATGATGATCTCTCTCCTTTTTTCTCTCTCTCCTCTTGGGTGGCTAGTCCTATTTATAGGCAAAGGCCCTGGGCCTCTTCCCAAATATTGAGCAGGAAGGGCACCAACAATTGGCCATTTTGAAGGGGAACATCTAGTACACTTATGCTAACTAAAGTTGGTCCTCGCCTGCCAAAGGCTCTGGTGGTGACGCCGGCTTGGGCTCCACAATGACTTCCTTCCTGCCGTTGCGACGGTCTTGGTCTTGTTGCACCGAAACGGATGCCTTTGCTTGATGCTCTCACCTGCGCTTGCCCCCTTTGCACCAAAGAGGAAAGGAGGACACTGCGGGGGCTGGCGCCGGCCTGGCGCCCTCGGTTGTCATGGCTTGCGTCATGGGCACCTCGTGAGGTACCCCGCCTTGATCTCTCCTCCTCCTCGCGAGCCAGCCTAACGAGGCCGTGCCTGAGGAAGCTCCTTGTCGTCCACCCCGCGAGGCTTGGCCCCTCACGAGGGTCTTGAGCTTGTGCTGATGAAGATGGGCTGTGCTGCGCCGCCCCTTGAGCCACGCCGCAGGCCGCAGGCAGGCAAGTCTGGGGACCCCTGTTCCCAGAACACCGACAGTAGCCCCCGGGCCCAAGGCGTGCCCGGACTTGGTTGAGCAGAGAAGCGAAGGGGTAAGTGCGAAGCGTCGCGGGCCCTAATAGCCTGCAGCCTCGGGCACCGCGTGGAGGTTGGTTGGTCGTGGGCGGCCTCACGTCCCCACGACGCCTCGGCGACTGCACGAATTGACAAGTCCCTGCATGCAAAGCGGGTCATGATTACCTGCGATCGTGGAGGCCGGTGGTTGGCCTCCTCCGGCTATAAGTATGGAATGGCGCGTGCCCTTCCAGTCCATCTCTTCTTGCTTCTCCTTCTTCTCCGTCCTTGCTCCACCTTGCCACAATGGCTCCGATCCGCCGGTTCTCCGCAGAAGAGAAGGGAAAGGCTCCTCGAGAAGGTCCCCACCCGCTTCTGCCGAAGAAACGGCTAGCTCTATGCAGTCGAGGTGAGGGCGCCCGGCAGGAGGTGTCGAGGCCTTGGTGCGAGCGGCCGCCGCCAGGGTTCCCGCTGCCCTTGTATGCCCACCTTGAGGGCCCTGCAGGAGTTGATGTCGAGCGCCATCGACGACGCTGCCGTCGGCGCCGGCTGGTCACGGCGGTGCGCGTTGTCCCTCCTGGAGTTCACGCCGAGGGCTCCTCCCGAGAGTTGGTGCTCCATGCCGCCATGCCTCCTCGATCTTGGATTCGCCTTCCTCCTTCCTTCGCCTTCGAGATTCCGCCAAGGGGGCCTTTAAGGCTCTGGCTGCAGCACGCGGACTGCCAGACTCCTGCGAGCGAAGCGGATGTCGAGGTCGTCGCTCCAGGCAAGGTCTTCATGACCCGGGGCTGGGGCGAGATCGCCCGGGTATGCAGGATGAGGGGCGCCCTCGCGATCCACCTGGAGTACGACGGCGCTTCCATGATGATCTTCAAGGTCTTCGATGAGGACGGACGCCGGCTGGAGTGTTGCCCTCACAGAGGTGGTCGGGGCCCTGCCGCAGCGAGGACCAGGCTCGCCGTCCGCTCCCTCAGTGGCTCCTCAGGCGGCGGGGGCGCCGGAGGATCCAGCGACTTCGCTGAGCTCTTCGCGACTCCGGAGACGAGCGACGAAAGGTACGAGCCCCCGAGCCTGCGCCCCTCTCGGAGCAGGACGGGCTCGTTAGGCCGCCGCCGCCTCTGATCTGGATGAGGTTGGCTCCGGTGCCTGACGGTCCACTGTTGATGATGGCCTCTTTTGCGGAGACACGAGTAGTTAGCATTCTCTAGGACCTGTTCCCTCTGTTCCCTGCGAGGAATCGGAAAGCGTGCCCCGTGGGGGCTTGTAAGATGCATGTGGCTCTGTTTGTTAATATATCCCTTGCCATGAAGTAGTGTGAGATGCTTATTCCGTCTTAGCTTAGTTCTTCTTTTCGAACCTCACGAGGGCTTGGTGCTCTGCGCCGACAGGTCCCGGTCCCAAGGCGGCTTCAGCCGTCGCTGGAATGCCAGGTCGCGATGCCGTGGTCAAGGCCAGGAGGTGAGTGGCCCGGGGTCCAGTAAGAGCCCCTGAGTCGCGATGCTCAGGAGGTCCCCTTTAGCGCTCAAGCAGCCATCGTTTGGTGAGAAAGGAACGCGACGTTGCTAACACGGGATTGCATTGGATGCGGAGACGGTGCTGCGATAGCTAGTGTTTCCGGAGGGTGACTTATCTCGAGAGTCAGGAACCGCTTCCTGGTGCAGCGCTAGGTCCGCACATCGGCCGGCGAGGGGTTGCCTGGCGAGGTCCCCGCGTGCCTCTTCCCCCTCGCCTTTGCTCCCCTTTCTGCTCTACGTCCTCGGATCCCGGCCCTCGAGCGGGTCTCAGCCGTCGCTGGTATGCCAGGTCGCGATGCTGTGGACAAGGCCAGAGGGTGAGGGCTGGAGAGCCAGTAGGAGCCCATGAGTCGCGATGCTCGGGTACCCCCCCCCCCCTTAACGTGCAAGCGGTTCGCGCAGACGAGGGTGAAGAAGACGCCGTGAGGGCCTCGCCTGGCGCTGCTCCTTGAAGGGATCCTGCAGGCCCACCACAAGAAGAACAAGAGTTCGCTATGACAAGCGGTGGTTAGCCGTTGGTTGCTTTGGAGAGGTGACGAGGCACTGAAGGCCTAACGAGGTGGCGTTGTGCGGGGATGCCGCGGCCAGAGCTCAGCCATTCAGGTTTCTCGGTGTTGCAGGGACGGACCCATGCGCAAGCGTCGTGCCGTTGGGGAGCAGCTCCATCAGTTGGTGTCAGTTGAGCGGGAAACTAGGTCAAGACGTTAATCACGAAGAAGCGAGTTCATTTAGATAGATGCAGGTAAGGCAGACATCGCTGGGTCTGGCCCGAGCGAATTGGGGATGATGCAGCCCGAGGGGCGCCCCCAACAAAGTAAGCTAGGAACATAAAGTAAAAAGGGTATCCATGCCGCAGGGATGGACCCACACGGCCTGGGCATAATGCAGCCCTGGGGGCGCTCCCAGCTGGAAACGAAACTTGAAGGATGTCACCTGATAGCATTGAAGGTGAAGGGGTGTTGAAGTAGTAGACGTCGTGGGCTGCGGAAGCCGATCTTCACGAGCCCCCAGGCCCAGGAGCCTCGGGAGGTTCCGGAGGCGCTGGTGGCTCCTTGTGGACCCTCTCCATCTCCGCCAGGGCTGCGGAACGCCTGGCCTCCTGAGCCTCCAGGATGCTCCTCATGAGGTGTTGGTACGCGGCGACCGCATTCGGCAAGCCATAGGGCATGCGTACGTAGCTATGGGGTGGGCCTTTGCATTGCCCCGCGTGTGAGGGCCAGAAGCGCTCCTGAGAGGCGGCTCGGTTGAGCCCTGGGATGTCGATGCAGACGCGGAGCCCACCATCCTCGCTTGGATGGGGAGCTACAGCGGGTAAGCGGCGGCTGCCACTCATGACTCTTGACTCCTGCAACTCCTGCGTGATCTGACTGAAGAACTCCTGAGGGTTTGGCCCTCCTTGCCTTGCTCCTTCCTGAGGGAAACGTGCTTTGAAGCACGCCTCCAAGTGGTGCCCAAGCGCCTCCTTCGTGACCTTAGCAAGGTCGGTGACCCTCCAGGAGGGAGCCCCCGAGCCTTGCTTGAGGAGGGCGCCAGGCGCGCCTTCCTATGCGACAGAAGGAGGTGCCCCCTGAGTAGGCGCAGACCCTGAGGGGCCTGCCTCCTAAGGGGTCGGGCCTAGCGATGTCTTCTTCTTCTTGGGAGCGGTCCTTGGGAGCCTCCCGCTCCCGCGATTTGGGCCTTCAAGTGATGTGGCCTGAAAAGCTCGCTCCATGGAGCACACTGCATCTCTTTCTTCACAAGGCACCGTGATGACTCCACCGCTTCCTGGCATCTTGAGGACGTTGTAGCCGTGATGAGTCACGGCCATGAACTTGGCGAGAGCTGGGTACTCGAGGATGGCATTGTATGGCAGGAGAATGTGGGCGATGTCGAAGTTGATGAGCTCGGTGCGGTAGTTGTTGCGCGCCCCGAAGGTGACAGGGAGGCGGACCTGCCCAATCGGAACCGTGGAGCTATCAGTGACTACGGAGAAAGGCTTGGTTGGCTGAACCTGATCGTAAGGCACTTGGAGATTGTTGAATGTCTCTACGGACAGGATGTTGAGCCCTACCCCGCTGTCGATGAGGGTCCTGGTGACTTGCACGTTGCTGATGACTGGGGAGCAAAGCATCGAGAGGACTCCGGCTGTGGCCGCGCACTTGAGCTAATCCGCTGAGCTGAACGTGATGGCGCACGCCGACCACCTGAGGGGGCGCATGGCTTCGAGCTTGGGGAGGACTGCATTCACTTCGTGGGTAAACTGATTGAAGATGCGTTGAGAGGCTGGGGCTTGAGCTCGCCCAGGATCCAGGCGATCGCGCGCGGCTCCTGGAAGCCCCCAGCCCCTTCGTCCTGATGGTGGTCCTCGTTTCTCCTTGGCTGCGGAGGCAGTGGAGGGTGGCCTGTGTTTCCTTGCGGACGATCCTCGCGAGGCTGATCCCTCCAGTCTCCCTCGCGAGGCTGATCCTGCCAGCGATCCTCGCGAGTTCGGTCGCGCCACCCATGGTGAGGGCCGCGGTCTTCCCAGCATCCTGTGTTCCTTCCTCCTCCTCGCCCGTAGCCTCGATCGTTGCGGTGGGGGCGTCGGCTGATCCTCCCTTCTCGCATGGCTCAGAGCTCTTGACATTTGTTGGTGTTGTGGGTGTGGAGGTCGTGGTACACACAGTACCGGCTGCCCTTGAAAGACTCGGGCTGATCTCTGCCCCGCTTGGTGTCTGGTTCTGCCGCGAGCACGGCAGCCCCCTTGCGCTTCACGTCCTTGGCCTTGGACTTCTTCTCTTCTGGGTCTGTGGCTGGCAGCTCGAGGAGGGAAAGGCGCCCTTCCTCAGCCCTGGCGCACTTGGTCGCCAAGTTGAACAGCTCCAAGGAAGTGCACAGATCTTCATGCATCGCCAGCTCCTCCTTCATCTTGACGTCACGCACACCGTCGGAGAAGGCTGAGATGATGGCCTCCTCGGTCACCTTGGGAATCTTGAGGCGTGCGTTGTTGAAGCGTTGGATGTACTTCTGAAGGGTCTCCCCTGGTTGCTGCTTGATGCGGCGCATGTCGCTCACGGCAGGTGGCCGGTCGCGAGTACCTTGGAAGTTGGCGATGAAACAGGTGCGCATCTCGTCCCAGGAGGAGATCGTGCCAGGAGCCAGGTTCAGGAGCCAGGTGCACGCCCCGTCCTTGAGTGCCATGGGAAACCAGTTCGCCATGACCTTCTCGTCCCCGTTGGCGGCTTCGACGCCCAGCTCATAGAGCTGGAGGAATTCCGCAGGGTCGGCCGTGTCGTCGTAGCGAGGAGGCAGGTCTGGCTTGAACTTTTCGGGCCATGCGACACTGCGTAGCTCGGTGGTGAAGGCGCAGCAGCCTGCTGTGGCCACAGGAGGCCTTTGGTGATGAAGAGCTTGGTCTTGCAGGTCCCCATGTGCTGCAGCTGGGAGCAGCGCGGGGTCTTGGCGTGCTGGAACAGGAGCGTGGTCGCGACGGGCCGGAGCGGGGAGCACTCGGGCAGCTTCTTGGGGGCGAGGGACCTCTTGGCAACTCTGCTCTTGCCGCGCTAGCGCCGGACGGAGTGGGTTCCGCCCAGGGGCCACGCGCCTTGGGGCCAGGGCGCCCTCTTGAGGGGGAGGCGGCTGAGGCGCCCCCGGAGCTTCATTGCCCATGTAGGGCGGGGCGCGGTGTAGCGAGATGGACGGTGCGGGGGAGCCCCCTGCGGCGCGGACGAGCTCGGCGACACGGTCGAGCCACTCTTCATAGACATCATCGACTGGGCAGTAGCGCAGGAGCTCGTTTGCCGCGATGAGCGCAGATCGAGCCTCCATGGTCGCGTGGAGTGCGCGGGACGAAGAACCGGCTGGGGTGAGTGAGGGAGTAGCAGTGCGGCCGTCTCGCCTCACTGACGGATGCTGGAATGATGCTTGCTGCTCATTCCCCGTCGGGCCGGTGGCGGCGTTGATGGCAGGCGACGGGGAACGGCGGGGGCGGCCGCCGACGGGGGCTGTCTGGGCGATGCAGGAAGCGAGAGCGGCTCGGCGCTCAATGCGGGCCCGACGAACGTCCGACAAGGATGCGATGGTCGGTGAAGAATAGGGCGGCGGGAGACGAATTCCGGTGCACCCCTACCTGGCGCGCCAAATGTCTGATTTCGGGTTCCGGCAGACCCTCTAGATTCAAACACTGGGTTGCGCGTGGAGATTACGCCCTCTACCTACCTGCACCTCACTGCCTCGCTAGGATCTAAGCTATGAAAGGAACAACACAAGAGACACAGGGTTTGTACTAATTCGGGCCACCATTGTGGTGTAATACCCTACTCTAGTTTGTGGTGTGGTGGATTGCCTCTTGGGCTGATGATGAACAATTCAAGGAAGAACAGCCTCGCGAGGGTCTGTTCTTGGCTGGTGCGATGAACTGCTCGGGGGAGTTCAGTCGCTCTTTCTCTGCTGGTTTCTAGATGATGATCTCTCTCCTTTTTTCTCTCTCTCTCCTCTTGGGTGGCTAGTCCTATTTATAGGCAAAGGCCCTGGGCCTCTTCCCAAATATTGAGCGGGAAGGGCGCCAACAATTGGCCATTTTGAAGGGGAACATCTAGTACACTTATCCTGACTAAAGTTGGTCCTCGCCTGCCAAAGGCTCTGGTGGTGATGCCGGCTTGGGCTCCACAATGACTTCCTTCCTGCCGTTGCGACGGTCTTGGTCTTGTTGCACCAAAACGGATGCCTTTGCTTGATGCTCTCGCCTGCGCTTGCCCCCTTTGCACCAAAGAGGAAAGGAGGACACTATGCGGGCTGGCGCCCGCCTGGCGCCCTCGGTCGTCATGGCTTGCGTCATGGGCACCTCGTGAGGTACCCCGCCTTGATCTCTCCGCCTCCTCGCGAGCCAGCCTGATGAGGCCTTGCCTGAGGAATCTCCTTGTCGTCCACCCCGTGAGGCTTGGCCCCTCGCGAGGGTCATGAGCTCATGCTGATGAAGATGGGCCGCGCTGGGCCACCCCTTGAGCCACGCCGCAGGCCGCAGGCAGGCAAGTCTGGGGACCCCCGTTCCCAGAACGCCGACAACCCCGGCAAGGGTCTTGCCAGGGGAGTCCACCTCGCCCTCTTGGCTTTTGCGTTCCTGGTCTTGGCATCACTTTGACTGTCCTGCGGCTTTGACTCCTCCCTCTGCCCTGCAAAGTGTGGTCGTGGGCACGGCTCCGACTGCCCGTGCACTAGTAAGGGGTACAAAGGAGAACCCCTACTTTAGTACACCGACAATGAGATGGTGAACTGTTGCTATGGGAAACGGTGGATGACAGTGCAGACTGATGTGCGAGTTGTCCTAATTAATTCGTGTGAGTTGTGGTGATCGTCGGTCAGTTCTCCTCCGCCGGGGGTCACAGGTGCCCCTACGTTTCCATCTCGTTCTCAAAGTGCTGCTGCTCACATTTGTTGCTTGTTTTGGAGAAATGGAGCTTGATGTGTCAGTGTATTCGAGCCTAATGTATCCATGTGTTGAATCTTGAGGCTATCAGCTTGATGTATAAAATGGACGTCATATTTCTTTGGCAAATATGTTCATGCACATGTGATATAATTGATGCACGCAAGTGTATATAGCTTATTTTCTTGATAATTTTTTGCCTAATTATACAGTCATATTGTTTGACAACTCGTGAAAATTAATTGATTTAGAGAAATAATAAATCTCTATGCAAAGAGGTAATCTCACTATTTCGTAAATGAAAAGGTCATCATAGCCAGCCATCCACCTTTTATCCATGCAACCAAACAAAAAAAGCTAGTTTTAGACCGAAGTACATCACAGCCACCAATAGCTAGCATGCTTGTTCTGAACTTGACTCTGTTGCATGTTCACATGGCATTGCCTATTGTTTACCTGTAATTTCTGAGTTTTCAGATTAGTTTTGTGACCACATGTTACCTACATATTTGAATGAGGGTGGTTTTTAGCTAATTTACATGAGTAATGTGTTAGCACTCTATTGCTTTGTCACATATTCATGTCAGCCTTATTAGCACACCACCTGCTCTATGTATTGGCAAATTTTGCCATGATGTTAATCCTGCTTCAGACTATATTTTGTAGCTTGACGACGATATTTGTTTTTGTAATCTGTAAAGTTCTTAGTAAGTTAGTGCCAGAAACATGACTATAAACATAGTGACTACACAATTGATTTGTGGAGAACCCATCGCCCCATCTATGTTAACCTTTTACCCATTTGTTAGCAATGAATTATAGCTTGATTATGTATAAATGTGTTGTGCATAGCAAAGTGAACCTAAAGTTGTGGCTAGGTGTTGTTCTAGTTTACTATGTTTTCTTGGAAAAAAACTGTTGGGATTTTTTTACCTTTCATAAACTCTAGAGAAATTGGATTTCATTGCATATCCTTTTCCCCTTCTGCATTTTGTGGGAATATGACGGAAAATAGGTTTTTTGTTATTACATTACTGTTTTAGTGGATAAATTAGTATTTATCGTATTATCATTCATTGCAATCACAAAACATAAAGGGACCGATAGGATAATCAGCAACACGGGTAAGGTGTCGTTTGAAATAGAGGACGGGGATATGTGTGCAGGTGCAGCAGAAGAGTTGTGGGTCATCTTATTAGGTTATGGGAGTATGATATTCTTTTCTTCTCCCATCGCAACGCGCAGGCATGTTGGCTAGTGCATATAAAACATCCAAACCAGATAATATAATAGCATGGAACAATCAAAAATTATAGATACGTTGGAGACGTATCAAGCATCCCCAAGCTTAATTCTTGCTCGTCCTTGAATAGGTAAATGATAAAAACAGAATTTTTGATGTGGAATGCTACCTAACATATTTATCCATGTAATTTTCTTGATTGTGGCATGAATGTTCAGATTCATAAGATTCAAAACAAAAGTTTAATATTGACATAAAAACAATAATACTTCAAGCATACTAACAAGGCAATTATGTCTTCTCAAAATAACATGGTCAAAGAAAGTTTATCCCTACAAAATCACATAGTCTGGCTATGCTCCATCTTAATCACACAAAATATTCAAATCATGAAAAACCCCGATGACAAGCCAAGCAATTGTTTCATACTTTTGGTGTTCTCAAACCTTTTCAACTTTCACGCAATACATGAGCATGAGCCATGGACATATCACTATAGGTGGAATTGAATATGGTGGTTGTGGAGAAGACAAAAGGAGGGAGATAGTCTCACATCACCTAGGCATATTAATGGGATATGGAGATGCCCATCAATGGATATCAATGTGAGTGAGTAGGGATTGCCATGCAACGGATGCACTAGAGCTATAAGTTTATGATAGCTCAAAATAAAAACTAAGTGGGTGCGCATCCAACTTGCTTGCTCATCAAGACCTCAGGCAATTTGAGGAAGCCCATCATTGGAATATACATGCCAAGTTCTATAATGAAAAATTCCCACTAGTATATGGAAATGACAGCATAGGAGACTCTCTATCATGAAGATCATGGTGCTACTTTGACGCAGAAGTGTGGAAAAAGGATAGTCACATTGCCCCTTCTCTCTTTTATGTTTTTTTGTGGGCTTCTTTGGCCTCTCTTTTTTATTATTTTTCATCTAGAGTTTCATCCTGACTTGTGGGGGAATCATAGTCTCCATAATCCTTTCCTCACATGGGACAATGCTCTAATAATGATGATCATCACACTTTTATTTTTACAACTCAAGAATTACAACTTGATACTTAGAACAAAGTATGACTCTATATGAATGCCTCTGGCGGTGTACCGGGATGTGCATTGACTCAAGAGTGACATGTATGAAAGAATTATGAAAGGTGGCTTTGCCACAAATACGATGTCAACTACATGATCAGGCAGAGCAATATGACAATGATGGAACGTGTCATAGTAAAACGGAACGGTGGAATGTTTCATGGCAATATATCTCGGGATGGCTATGGAAATTCCATAATAGGTAGGTATGGTGGCTATTTTGAGGAAGGTATATGGTGGGTGTATGGTTCTGGCGAAAGTTGTGCGGTACTAGAGAGGCTAGCAATGGTGGAAGGGTGAGAGTGTATAATCCATGGAATCAACATTAGTCATAAAGAACTCACATACTTATTGCGAAAATATATTAGTCATCAAAACAAAGTACTAGGAGCATGCTCCTTTGGGATAGATTAGTAGGAAAAGACCATCCCTCATCCCCGATAGCCACTCATAAGGAGGACAATCAATAAATAAATCATGCTCTGATACGTCTCCAACGTATCTACAATTTTTGATTACTCCATGCTACTTTGTCTACTGTTTTGGACTATATTGCGCTTTATTTTCCACTTTTATATTATTTTTTGGGACTAACCTATTAACCGGAGGCCCAGCCCAGAATTGATATTTTTTGCCTATTTCAGTATTTCGAAGAAATAGAATATCAAACAGAGTCCAAACGGAATAAAACCTTCGGGAACGTGATTTCCTCACCGAACGTGATCCGGGAGACGTGGACCCTACTCCAAGAAGTGCCAGAGGCGGTCACGAGGGTGGAGGGCGCCCCCCTGGGCGCGCGCCCCTGCCTCGTGGGCCCCCTGTTGCTCCACTGACGTACTCGTTCGTCCTATATATACCTACGTACCCCCGTCAGATCAGAACAGGAGCCAAAAACCTAATTCCACCACCGCAACCTTCTGTATCCGCGAGATACCATCTTGGGGCCTGTTCCGGAGCTCCGCCGGAGAGGGCATCTACCACGGAGGGCTTCTACATCAACACCATAGCCTCTCCGATGAAGTGTGAGTTGTTTACTTCAGACCTTCGGGTCCATAGTTATTAGCTAGATGGCTTGTTCTCTCTTTTTGGATCTCAATACAATGTTCTCCCCCTCTCTTGTGGAGATCTATTTGATGTAATCTTCTTTTTGCGGTATGTTTGTTGAGGCCGATGAATTGTGGGTTTATGATCCAGCTTATCTATGAACAAGATTTGATTCTTCTCTGAATTCTTTTATGTATGATTGATTTATCTTTACAAGTCTCTTTGAATTATCCGTTTGGTTTGGCCAACTAGATTGGTAGTTCTTGCAATGGGAGAAGTGTTTAGCTTTGGGTTCAATCTTGCGGTGTCCTTACCCAGTGACAGAAAGGGTTGCAAGGCACGTATTGTATTGTTGCCATCGAGGATAACAAGATGGGGTTTTTATCATATTGCATGAATTTATCCCTCTACATCATGTCATCTTGCTTAAGGCGTTACTCTGTTTTACTTAATACTCTAGATGCATGCTGGATAGCGGTCGATGAGTGGAGTAATAGTAGTAGATGCAGAATCGTTTTGATCTAGTTGTCTTGGACGTGATGCCTATATACATGATCATACCTAGATAATCTCATAATTATTCGCTTTTCTATCAATTGCTCAACAGTAATTTGTTCACCCACCATAGAATACTTATGCTCTTGAGAGAAGTCACTAGTGAAACCTATGGCCCCCGTGTCTATTCTCATCATATCAATCTCCACTACTTTATTTACTTGCCTTGTTTTTACTTTGCCTTTTAATTTTTACTTTGCATCTCTATATCAAAAATACCAAAAATATTATTTATCATCTCTATTAGATCTCACCCTCGTAAGTGACCGTGAAGGGATTAACAACCCCTAATCGCGTTGGTTGCGAGTAGCTATCATTTTGTGTAGGTACGAGGGACTCGTGCATGATCTCCCACTGGATTGATACCTTGGTTGTCAAAAACTGAGGGAAATACTTACGCTACTTTACTGCATCATCCTCTCCTCTTCGGGGAAATCCAACGCAGTGCTCAAGAGGTAGCAAGAAGAATTTCTGGCGCCGTTGTCGGGGAGTTTGCGCAAAAGTCAACCATACCAAGTACCCATCACAATCCCTATCTCTCGCATTACATTATTTGCCTCTCGTTTTCCTCTCCCCCACAATTCCTATGCATAGGGATTTTATAAGCAAACAAATTATGGAGACAAGCAAAAACCACCATATGCAATGAAGAAGAAAGAAACAATAGCAATCTCAACATGAAGAGAGGTAATTTAGTAACATGAAAATTTCTACAACCATATTTTCCTCTCTCTACATGTAGGAGCATAAGAAAATTCAACAAAAGAGCTATCACATAACATATTCTCAACACAATCCACATGCATGCTAAGTTGACACTCTTCCAAAATAGTGGCGTTAACATTAACTAAAGTCATGATCTCTCCAAACCCACTTTAATCAAAAATTTCATAAGATTGAACATTCTCCAAATATGTGGGATCTAAAGTTGACACTCTTCCAAACCCGCCTTCAATACTATTGCACACATTATTATCAATCTCATATTCATCATGGGGCTTAAATAAATTTTCAAGATCATAAGAAGAATCACCCCAATCATGATGATTTCAAAAATTTGTAGACATAGCGAAATTAGCATCCCAAGCTTAGGGTTTTGCATATCATTAACACAATTAACAGTAATGGAATTTATAATAACATCTTTGTAATCATGCTTTTCATCCAAGGCACTGTCGTGAATCACTTTATAATTTTCTTCTTTCAACACTTCATCACACTTTTCAGATTCATGAATTTCAAGCAAAACCTCATAAAGATAATCTAGTGCACTCAACTCACTAGCAATTCGTTCATCATAATTGGATCTCTTAAAAAGATTAGAAAGTGGATGAGGATCCATATCAATAGATTTTAGCAAGCGAAGATGCAAGAAAATACAGGCATATGGCAACACAAGCAAACGAAAAGACGAATGGAAGAAGGGAGAATAAAATGGCAAATCTTTTCGAAAATCATTTCAGAAGTAGGGGAGAGGAAAAAGAGAGACGAATGGCGAATAATGTAATGCAGGAGATGAGAGTTTTATGATGGGTACTTGGTAGGCTTGATGTAGATCTTGACTTGGCGTAGATCTCCCCGGCAACAGCGCCAGAAATTCTTGCTGCTACTTCTTGAGCTTGCGTTGGTTTTTCCCTTGAAAAGGAAAGGGTGATGCAGCATAGTAGAGATAAGTATTTCCCTCAGTTAGAGAACCAAGGTATCACTCCATTAGGAGACAACGCACAAATCATCAATACCTGCACAAACAATCAAACAACTTGCACGTAGTGCGATAAAGGGGTTGTCAATCCCTTCACGGTCACTTGCAAAAGTGAGATCTGATAGAGATAGATAAGACTAAACAAAAGATAAAGTAAATATTTTTGGGTTTTTTGGTTTGTAGATTAGAAGGTAAAAGGTTGCAAAATAGTAAATTGGAAACTTATATGATGCAAAATAGACCCGTGGGCCATAGGTGTCACTCGAGGCTTCTCTCAAGATAATAAATAATACGGTGGGTGAACAAATTGTTGTCGAGCAATTGATAGAGAAGCGCAAAGTTATGACGATATCCAAGGCAATGATTATGAAATATAGGCATCACTTCCATGTCAAGTAGACCGACTCCTTCTTGCATCTACTACTATTACTCTACACATCAACCGACTCCTGCATGCATTTAGAGTATTAAGTTCATAAATAATAGAGTAACGCAATAAGTAAGATGACATGATGTAGAGGAATAAACTCAAGCAATATGATGTAAACCCCATGTTTATATCCTTTATGGCAACAATACAATACGTGTCTCGCTACCCCTACTTTATCACTGGGTAAGGACACCGCAAGATTGAACCCAAAGCTAAGCACTTCTCCCATTGCAAGAAAAACCAATCTACTTGGCCGACCTAAACCGATAGTTTGAAAAGAATTACAAAGATATCAAATCATGCATATAAGAATTCAGAGAAGATTCAAATAATATTCATAGATAAGCTTATCATAAATCCACAATTCCTCAGTTTTCGACAAACACACTGCAAAATAAGATTACATCGGATAGATCTCCAAGAACATCGAGGAGAACATGGTATTGAAAATCAAAGAGAGAGAAGAAGCCATCTAGATACTAGCTATGGACTCGTAGGTCTGTGGTAAACTACTCATGCTTCATCGTAAGGGCAATAGAGTTGATGTACAAGCCCTCCGTGATCGAAAGCCCCTCCGGTAGGATGCCGAAAAAGGCCCTTAGATGAGATCTCACGGGAACAGAAGGTTGCGGCAGTGGAAAAGTGTTTTTGTGGATGCTTCTGGTTGTTTGGGAATATATGTGAATATATCGGGCTAAGGGTTAGGTCAGAGGAGTCCCGAGGAGGTGGGAAGGCAGGGGCGCACCCTACCCCCTGGACGCGTCTTCCCCCTTGCCACCGCCTCACGGCTCTTCTGACTTCATCTCCAAGTCTCCGGGGTGTCTTCTGGTCCAAGAAAATCATCGCGAAGGTTTTATTCTGTTTGGACTCCGTTTGGTATTGCTTTTCTGCGAAGCTCAAAAACAAGGGAAAACAGAAACTAGCACTGGGCTCTAGGTTAATAGGTTTTTCCCAAAAATAATATAAAATGGCATATAAATGCATATAAAACATACAAAACAGATAATATAATAGCATGGAATAATAAAAAATTATAGATATGTTGGAGACATATCATTGCCCTACGCTCCAAGAAGGCCAGCGTGCCAGAGGA
Organism: Triticum aestivum; assembly: GCF_018294505.1. Classification (NCBI taxonomy): domain Eukaryota; kingdom Viridiplantae; phylum Streptophyta; class Magnoliopsida; order Poales; family Poaceae; genus Triticum; species Triticum aestivum. The sequence goes on from NC_057801.1 coordinate 709,571,462, forward strand.
GGACGATAGGACACTGGCCTTCTTGGAGCGCAGGGCAATGATACGTCTCCAACGTATCTATAATTTTTGATTGTTCCATGCTATTATATTATCTGTTTTGGATGTTTTATATGCATTAATATGCTATTTTATATTATGTTTGGGACTAACCTATTAACCTAGAGCCCATTGCGAGTTTCAGTTTGTTGCCTATTTTTGAGTTTCGCGAAAAAGGAATACCAAACAGAGTCCAGATGGAATGAAACTTTCGCGATGATCTTTCTTGGACCAGAAGCAAACCAAGAGACTTGGAGATGAAGTCGGAGACGCAACAAGGTGGCCACGAGGGTGGAGGGCACGCCCAGGGGGTAGGGCGCGCCCCTACCTCATGGGCCCCTCGGAGCTCTCCTGACCTAATTCTTTCGCCTATATATACTCTTATACCCCCAAAACAGCAGGGGGAGCCACGAAAACACTTTTCCACCATCACAACCTTTTGTACCCGTGAGATCCCATCTAGGGACCTTTTCTGGTGTCCTGCCAGAGGGGGTTCAATCACAGAGGACTACCATTGCCCTTCCAATGAAGTGTGAGTAGTTTACCACAGACCTACGATTCCATAGCTAGTAACTAGATGGCTTCCACTGCAGCAGGATGCTGCTAACGCGATACTATGATCAGAGACCCTTCGATGAAACTATGTGCGACGCAATAATCGCAAATGGTGGTGTAAAAAACCGTCAAAAAAGGTGCAAAATGTTTGCGATGGATGATGCATCAAACACGGTTCAGATTCTAGTTGCGTGTGCAATGCAGGGCATACGGTTTAGTTCAGTTAACCATTTTCGATGAGGAGGAACAAAAGAAATGGGCATCCAGATGATGGTGTGTGCGATGTACAACATACGGTTCACTCAGATCAACTATTTGTGATTAGGCAACACAAAAGAAACGGTCAGCCAGATCAAGGTGCGTGCGATGTATAGCATAAAGTTCATTTGGATGAACTGTTTGTGATTAGGCAACACAAAAGAAACGGTCGGCCAGATCAAGGTGTGTGCGATATACAACATGCGGTTCACTCAGATGAATTGTTTACGTTGAGACAAGAGAACAGAAATGGTTTAATATAACAAATACCATAAATATTGCAAGGTTCAAATTCAAAGATTACAACGCACAAATTCAAACATTGCAAACCGCATCATTTCTGAAAAGGGATCAGCCGCTGACAAGTCATGTATGGGTTTGACACAATGACTTCCAATTGCTTTGCCATATGCTCTTCCAATACGAAGTTTGGCATTTTTGGAGGCACTTCCATTCCGCAGTACCTACCGGCTTTGATAATCATACCATTCATCTTTCCTAATTAAGTGTGTGTTCAACCTCAGTACCCTCAGCACCTTTGCTTTGGAAAGAAAGAACCTGGCAAGTGTAATCTACGGTAAGGTCCCTCAGTAGGAGTTCAAATTAATATTTGAGAGATGCAGATCCAGGCATTCGATGTGATTGTCGTTATAAACATTATCCACCTCCGGGCCTATTATTATCTGCAAAATAAGAGAACATGTTAGTGCCTACATGTAGTTTTGAACACTTCTACACGCCCATTTGGTTTGCAGGATTTGTAAAATGCACCAACGTGCCATCTTCGATCTGGCATGATTAACATGGGCATTTGATTACAATCTAAAAACATGTAGCCTTCTTCACAAGAGGTTGGATTGGATGAAAAATTCCCTAAGAAAACTAGTACAGATGAATCCAAAGGAGAAATGCTTATGGACGATTGTAACCATATGACTGAAATAACCAATTTGGGGTGGAGGTGTATGTCCTAAAATCCTCCAAAATTCCTTCAGAAATTGTAGTACATTGTCATGTAAACTTGTGAAAAGGTGCAAAAAATTGAACTCCCTTATGGTTAACATTTAATAGGAAAGGAACATCACCTCGATATACAGCTTCTTCAGGCACAGAAAGCATCTCAGGCAATTGACAACTTGGTCCAGGTTGGGGCCGACAGATTCTAGTGCCAAGACCTTCACTGTGCCCAGAGTCTGGGTGAAGCTTCGCTGGATGACAGACAAACATACATCTTCACAACTAGAAATAACATTGATATCAAGAAGGAGAGGTATAAGGCGACTGTTGTACATGATAGTTGTAGTATTTGACAGACGAATAGCGCACCACTTTCAATTTCGGTGCAGAAATGACATTGATTCTTGTTGGACCTTGTTGATCAACTATAGGTAATTTCTCAAGTGAAGGTGTGTCCTGGATGACCATATTGTGGTCCACCTTTTGTGATCTCTCGTTGTAGCACCAGCAACACACATAAATAGTCCGGAGAGTCCTGGAGGTGATGTGCAAGGTCCTCAACCAATTCATCGCCTGAAGACGGAGGAACTCGAGTGCAGTACAACTATGGAGCAGGTGCTCCGTGTCATCCTTTGGGATGCGGACGGCGACAAGCTCGAGGTGCTTCGGTCGTGGTAGAAAAAGAGAGAGCGCGTTGAATGTGTCCTGGACTAGGGGGTACTCACCACGTCGTCTCCCAATCAACTAGATTGGGCCGAGGACCCCCATAGCCGCATACTCATGGGCCAGTTCGGAACACCCCTGCTGCATACAAGGAAGGCTCCACAAGACTTGGCGCCCAAGACAAGGACTCTCCTAAACCCTAGGCCTCCGGTGTCTTATATAAACCGAGGCCAGGCTAGTCAATAGACAATCTCATATTCATTACTACAATCTCGTGGTAGATACATGTACTCTGTACTACACCCCATACAAATACAATCAAAAGCAGCATGTAGGGTATTATCTCTTCAAGAGAGACCGAAGCTGGGTAAAATCCCGCGTCCATGTTACCATCTCTCCAAGACGCCTAGCTTAGGACCCCTACTACAAGATACGCCGGTTTTTGACACCGACATTGGTGCTTTCATTGAGAGCCTGCTGGGTCATCGCCACGGATCGATGGGATGATAAGGTTATATCTTTCAGTTGAAATTCATGCAGAATAAATTGATTCTTTTCTGAATAGTTTCTACGGCCCTGCTATTCTGTTTGTAGATCAGTTTTTGTCTCGCTGGAGGTGGTTATTGTCGCGCAAGATCCAACGTTGGCAGGCTGGCGTGTGCGCACAGGTCACTTCACGTGAGATCGGGTGGAGGGACAAGCGCAGACGTAAAGAACAATTTGGATGGTGCTCCGTGATCCTCATCAGCTGAATTGTGCTCGCCCACGTAGGAGTATGAAGCCAACTACTAGTACTATCCAAGCTAAGTATCCAACTCGGTTTTGTTCGCCGTAGTACATTCTACTACGTGAAGTAGAGATCAATTTAATTCTAGTACTAGCTCTATTGAATACTTCTTGGTCTGCCCAAGTGTCGTCTGAAGTTCTAACTATTGCGACCACATCGTGGGAAATTTAATCAAGTTTGTTTGAGATATGATTTTAGATCGGATCAGGAATTTCTTTTGCGTTGGCGGCGGCTAAGCATTAAAAATCTACATGGCCGAGAATGGAAGCGACATATGAACATCAGCAATATACTAGTCGGCTGAGCGCTGGCTTCGCTCGCACACGTTCGCAGGAGCCTGGAACAATTCGGCTCAGACATCACGATACATAGGGAGATATTCCATCCTCCCTTTTCTTTTTGTTATATTTTATTAAAGTATGGCGCCAGCCTTTTTGTGAGTCGTCTGTTTTCCATGCATATTGCACATACTAGATCAATTGGTTTAACCCTAACATTGGTATGAGATCAAGGTCCAAAGGAAAATTGCTACCGGCGGTGCGCTCGCACGCAACATCCTGCGTTCTACCGCGGTACGAAGATCAGCAGACGGCGATGTCTAATCATAGCAATCGCGCCCCATCAAGATCAACTGGGTACCGGCCTCGCGTGTCGCGCGTTGCCGGGTCCGAGGAGTACGCGTCGAGCACGTCCTGTACCATGCAATTACAGGCTGAAGACACTCCCGCACTGGCCGCGCCCATCAGGGAATTCTTTCCTTTTTCTTTATGCTTTTTTCTGTTTTAATTCAGTACATAGATGTCGCTATCGTGCACTAGTACCCTGGAAAAGAAATATTTTTATTTGCCACATAACTAACTCAATCAAGTGCTAGTTTTGCAGCACGGCTTGTTAAGTCTAATTGATGAGCAGTGCAAACTAGCTTTGCATTAACCGACATTTTGTCTGTGCGTCTACATTCGCAATCTTACGAACATTGCGTCCGCAAACAGACCTCGGCTCTCATGATATATTTCTCTAATTTTTTACTTCACTTAAATTAATTATAAGTGGAGGATTTCTTCTTATTATTATTATATTTTTGACTGCACTATTTTACGTGTGTAGGCAATCAACTTCGACTGTGTCACACGGTCAACTCAGTGGGCTGATGGCGTCGTCCTGCCTGCATCGATCAAGTTGTGGCGTCGCCTTAGCGCGCGCCCTTGTGCCAGCACCTCCGCGGCAACTATGTCAGGACCACCTTAGGCGATCGAGGCCATATTTCACTAATTATTTACTTTACTTAAATTCATCAAGTAAAGGATTTATTATTATTATTATTATTATTATTATCTCTTTCTTGCACTATTTTACCTATGCAGGCAATTGACTTAGATCGGGCCGCACTGTCACCTCGGCATGCCGACGTCCGCAACTTAATTGTGTCATCGCCTTGGCGCGCTGCCCTGTGTTGGCAACCCCGCGTCGCCGCTTCATCAACCTACTCGGCTGGAGACTCTGGCATCACCCGCCCGACCTGCTTCGTGACCTCGGCTAAATTGGGAGCTTCAACTCTTCACAGCGGTCGTGTTGTGTCGCCACTTCGGAATGCCCAGCTCTCCGCTCGGCCACCTTGGGGCCAGCTTGGGGGATGGAACCTTGTTCTGCATCAAGCTCGGAATGTGTCATCTATGCTGAACACATTCACCAGCTAAGTCGCTTTCATGCTCCAAGTTTTAAATTTTAAATTGGTGTTCGGTTCGACCAAGCATTATACTTTTTTGGCAAAAAAATGTTTATGAAAATTTTCCTTGTCAAAACTTTGTTTGTGGCACACAAATTCACATACCCCGCTTACTTGGGGGCTTCCTTTATGAAGCTTTTCCTCTTGCAAATGATTATACTTGTACGGCTTCGTTCCTTGTTCGTGTATTACGCCACAATATGCACCATGTTGACTTAAGCGATTTGCAAGCTGGGTTGTCTTGCTCCTGTGTTTACCCCTACGTTCTCGATTGTTCGGCTAGGGAGTAAAGGGAGCACCTCTGCAATTGTCATGATCGGGTCATCCGAGCCGGACCTCAGACTAGGTGAATCCCAAAGCTAGCGCTCTTACTGTTTTCAATAATGGTCGGAACACAACGGAACTCATGAGTACGAAAAATCTATTGCACAAGTCTCATAGTAATAATGAGCAACCAAAGAAAGGTATCGGTGGGGGTACTATTTTCTTCAAAGATGCTTCTTACACTTCGTCGGTAATATAGCATAAGTTCCCTGAGCGCGCTTTGTCTGTTACAGCCTTATGGCCTGATTGCCTGGTTATCGGAAACACCGTCGATATTCTCGACAGGTGGAGTACATAACACTTTCCGGTCCTTGACCAAAGAGGGATAAGCCGACGGTCTGTTAAGACGCGTATAAAGTCTGGGTGAACACAAATATGATACAAGTACTTCGGTACATACAATCATTATACATAAAATTCTTTTACCCATGTCACTTGGGGGCTATTAAATTTATGTGAGCTGTTTTATAATAAGTGTTCTTCTTTTTAGTCGTTGCAAAGTCTTTTTTTCTATCACTCCTTTTTTCGACGCGCGTGTGTGGTCAATAGCCGAGGAGCATAATTTCTCTCTCAAAGCCGCTAAAGTTTGCTAAACTGGCCTAACAAGAAGTACTCCGCCTTCGGGATAGGAGGTTGAAGCCGTAGGCTGACCCACTTGAAGTCTTGAGATAGGATGTGTCATGTTAAAGCACTACAGAAGCACATTTTTTTCCTAAGACCAATTTTTTGATTGGCACCGAACAATTGATCTAGTTCAGATGTCGAGTTTCTCCTGACGTTTTATGGTTTTCCAATCCTATGGCACTTTTCAACTATTTGTGTGTTTTCCGCATAAGTCTCGCAGCGCAACGCCGAACACCTTTAGAGATTCGGCAAAAATTCTCGGATATTTCTATATATGCATCAGTTTCGAATTGGCTCCTGTGCTTGCCTCCTATGTTCTTCTTTGTTCGGCTAGGTGCGCAAAGGGATAACCACTGCGATTGTGCTTCCAGCTCGTATGGTTAAGCACCGTAGTGGAGAAAGCCGAAAACTGACTGTCACAATAAGTGTAAACTGGTCAGCAGTCCGATGACTGTATTAAATGACGGGCCGTTCATACCATTGGCCGAAGTATTTACGGCTTGACCTCGGCTGTCGCCGAACACTAAGCGGGGGGCTACTTGCTGGCCTCCCAACTTTAAGCTCCTATGACTAAGTGAAAGTTATAAAGCCCGCATATCTGATTGCCTCATTTCCGCTAACACAACCGCCTTCGGGCACCGAGACGTCGGCTAAGGGTTTCTTTGTTATTTCGGAAACACCCTGCATAGCATCTACAAGGGGGTAGAAGCCGACGATGGGCCACTTTCGGATTATAAATGGTCGCAACAGAAGTGAAACTTTGGGTTCATTTAGACCATAGAGTTTGGAAGCCTTCCCTGAACTAAATCCTCAGTATTTTCCTCCCACATTGATCGGAGCTGAGATTTCATGTTCATGCTTAGCATGACAACCCAAAGAAAGGAACCGATAGCAGGACTATTTTCTTTGGATAACGTTTCTTATGTTAAACAATAATATAACATGTCTCTCTGCATACCCTTGTTTATAAAACCGTATGGCCGGATTGCCATGTTTGCCGTAAATATTTGCCCTCATAAAGGCTTTATAAAGTAGGACAAACACTCCTCGGCTGCTGGCCGAGGAGGTTGAAGCCGATGGTCGGTCAACAAAGTTTTGTACAATGCGGATCCGAGCATTAATGATGTAAAGTACCTGGATACATAGAGTCATTACACATAATTTGTGATTTTACTATGGATATCGATCCTTAATTCGGCCTCCCGTGCCCGCATTAAGGCTCGGGGGCTACTAGGCTTCGGGCTTATTATTTACAAATATTAAAAGGGCACATCGATCCCCTGATCTGGTGTTGCCACCCGACCAATGTCTCAGGGGCTACTGCATTGACAATCCAATGCAGAAAATTTAAAGCGCAATATAGTTTTCGAGGAGATTATTATCCTCAGGTTGGTCGGCCGCACCCAACCTGAGTCTCTAGGACTTTGCACACCGCGTTTCTATTCCTAAGTATGTTGTTGAGCTGGGAATTGATCCTCAGCCTGATTTTATGAATTGACCTGAGTCTCAGGGGATACTAGGGCCAGCGGTTTGATTTCTCCTTCAGGTGCATACCGGATATTAGGCCAACTTGCACCTTGAGGGGTACTAGCTATACATCTCGGCAGAGATTACATTGCATAATTCAGAATTAAATTCATAAAAATCATCCCATGGCCGAGGTGGTGCACCACCTCGGATACAGTCAGGCGTTGGTGCTCGGCTACAATAGACACCCCAGAAGCAGTCCAGCATAAAGCTCGGACGCCAGTGGCTTGCTCCATAGAGGGCATTTCCGGCATTAAGCTCGGCTAAACTCCTTAACCTTTTTTGAACCAAGGTGATCTATCACACCTCAAATACAGTCCGGCGTTAGAGCTTGGAAATAGTCCGGCATTGGAGCTTGGACATAGTCCGGCATTGGAGCTCGGATACATTCCAGCGATGGAGCTCGAAAGCGGCCCGACGTTGGTGCTCGGCTGCTAAAGATACCTCGAATGCAGTCCGACGTTGGAGCTCGAACGCAAGAGGACGTTGCCGCTTGGGAACAACTTCAAACCCGAGGTATGGCATAAAAATAACAAGGCATTGATAAAGGCCGGAAACTTAAAGGGGCTCCTCGGATACCCGACGTGTAAACTCTTCGGATCACTTTGGCGATCCTCAAGATCGAAGATGGGAAGATTTGTTGAACCAGTTTTCAAGACCGGCGACCGAAGATGAAGAACAGTTCGGAAGAATTGAGGAGCGTCCCCAACTTGAAGACCGGTCCAGGGGGCTATTGACGGTGTCCTGGACTAGAGGGTACTCACCACGTCGTCTCCCAATCAGTTAGATTGGGCCGAGGACCCCCATGGCTGCATACTCATGAGCCAGTTCGGACAACCCCTGTCGCATACAAGGAAGACTCCACAAGACTTGGTGCCCAAGACGAGGTCTCTCCTAAACCCTAGGCCTCCGGTGTCTTATATAAACCGAGGCTAGGCTAGTCAATAGAAAATCTCATATTCATTACTACAATCTCATGGTAGATACATGCACTTTGTACTACACCCCATACAAATACAATCAAAAGCAACATGTAGGGTATTATCTCTTCAAGAGAGCCCGAAGCTGGGTAAAACCCCGTGTCCATGTTACCAGCGCTCCAAGATGCCTAGCTTAGGACCCCTACTACGAGATACGCAGGTTTTGACACCGACACGCGTCACTAAGGGGGGGAATGGCAGTTCATGAACTTGGCGAGGCGCAGCGTGGGCGCGAAGCGGAGCGCGAACGTTGGCAGCAAGCGCATATGCCCATCATTAAAACTACGCTTCTCGAGGCGATCTATGGCAGGGGATCGGAACCACTCGTCAATCTTGGCTCAGTCATTGCCATTGGAACAGAACTTGACCGTGATAACGCCTTTGATTGGGCCATGGTGACTGCCGAGGATCTGGGAGAACGCATCCAAGCTTTTGTGATAGCCATGGCAGAGCTTGTGGGCTCGAGGAGGTCGACAGGGGTGGGGAGCCATAGGGGGCACCACCGCCAGGAAAGGGCGGTTGTCCTCGCCCGATATTTGATTGGGAGGAGGGATATGATGACTATCAACATATCATCGGGGAGGTTGTTGATGAAGTCTAGGCCTGCTGGAGTCGCTTGCGGTTCTTTCTCGACCCGCCTCCGCTTTTTGGAAGCCTCGTTCTCCACCTCGGCAGTGACAGAAAGCTCTGTCTCGATATTCACACCATGCTCCGGTGCTTTAGCAGCCCCGGCGTCACCACTCCCTTTGATGGGGCGCTTTGGCGGCATCCTCGTACACTGACGTCTTTGAGGACTCAGAGCGGCGTCGAGGAAGCGGGCGGAGAGACAAGAATTGTGTGTGTGGAGAGGATGGGGGGATGCGGCCGCTCGACGGCGCCATTAATATAGACCAGTGGGAGCAAGGCGGGCGGCGGTCCAAGGCTGTCTCGCTTCCCGATGAGAAAGACTGCTTAATCTCTAGAATGAATGAAATCTATGCTTAATTACTGAATTTTAGTTGCAAAAAATAGATAGTGCTATTGATTTTTAGCTGCATATTTTGAAAAATCGCAGTGTCTCTTGGCTTAGCACCGAAGTGTGGCTTTAATTTGCATACCATAATCTGAACCGTTTGCGTTGAAGAGATGCACAGATCCTACGTTGAACAGCTCGTACGCTTCCCGGTGAGCCTACGCACTGGACTGCGCTTGCACGCCTCCCGTTCAGCCAAGCAGATGTCCACACGGCACCTCCTATAGCCATTAAAACCAAGACACGTGGCATCACGTGAATGGTTAACAGAACGCACACGATTTGAATTATACAAACGTTTGAGATATTAAAGTGGCAGCTATTTTTTCAAAATGCCTTTGTTGGATGTTATTATTCGAGTGCGCCTTCTCTCAAAATGGACACGAAAAATACCACAGCATGTCGGGTGCCATTCCATGATAGCATGCCAAGTTTCATGAATTTCAAACGAGTTTTAGATTTACTAGAATTTTAAAACAAAGTATATCAATGTTTTGCTGGGAATCAACGGTGCCCTGGTGTTTGAAATCCATTCCCATTTCTTGCATGGGACCTAAGCATGCACCGAAGGACACAGATTTGATTTTTCAACTAATTTATATGCAGTGGAGCACGTGCATGTAGTTCAAATTTGAATTATGCACATAAATGCATTGAAAACTCATTTAATGCATAAAAATGTCCAAACGAACCCCGAAAAATCACAAAAAATGACACAACACTCCTGTTGTTCTATGTTGACACGAGAAAAAATTTGAAAGCAATAAGAGGCAATGGATATTGTTTTGTCCCCAAAGGTGGGGCATTCCCTATCGAAACCATCATGCTTGTTGTGATAAGCTCTGGTTTGTGAGAATCTTATACCCAATCCTGCCCCAAATGGGACAAATTTTTTACCATGGCATGTTGATGCCGCTCCATGATACCATGCCAAGTTTCATGAATTTCAGACAAGTTTTGGATTTACTAGAATTTAAAAATAGGTACCTCAACATTTTGCCGGCAATCAACGGTGGCAGGGTGTTTGAAATTCATTCACATTTCTTGCATGGGACCTAAGCATGCACCCAAGGACACAGATTTGATTTTTCAACCAATTTATATGCACTGGAGCATGTGCATGTAGTTCAAATTTGAATTATGCACATAAATGCATTGAAAACTTAGTTAATGCATAAAAATATCCAAATGAACCCCGAAAAATCACAAAAATTAACACAACACTCTTGTTGTTCTATGTTGACACGAGAAAAAAATTGCAAGCAATAAGAGGCAATGGATATCGTTTTGTCCCCAAAGGTGGGGCATTCCCTTCCGAAACCATCATGCTTGTTGTGAGAAGCTCTGGTTTGTGAGAAGCATATACCCAAACCTACCCCAAATGGGAAAAAAATACCATGGCATGTTGATGCTGCTGCATGATAGCAGGATGCTGCTAACGCATTAGTTTTTTACCATGGCAAGTTTCATGAATTTCAGACGAGCTTTGGATTTACTAGAATTTAAAAACCAGGTATATATCTCAATGTTTGCGGCCGAGTGATGGTGGCAAGGTGTTTGACATTCATTCTCATTTCTTGCATGGGATCTAATTAAGCATGCAACCAAGGACATAGATTTGATTTTTCAACTAATTGTATGCATTAGAGCATGTGCATGTAGTTCAAATGTGAATTATGCACATGAATGCATAGAAAACTCAGTTAATGTATAAAAATGTCTAAGCGAACCCCGAAAAATCCTAAAAATTGACACAACACCCCTGTTGTTCTATGTTGACACTAGGAAAAAATTTGAAATCGACAAGATGCAACGGATATCGTTTCGTCCAGAAAGGTGAAGCGTTACCTACCGAAACCATCATGCTTGTTGTGAGAGAAGCTCTGGTTTGCGAGAAGCTTATACCATAACCTGGCCCAAATGGGACAACATTTTTTTACCCTAGCATCTTGATGTCGTTCCATGATAGCATGCCAAGGTTCATGAATTTCAGACGAGTTTTGTATTTACTAGAATTACAAAAGCAAGCACATCAACATTTGCGGGAGAGCAACGGTGCCATAGTGTTTGAAATTCATCTCCATTTCTTGAATATGACGTAAGCATCAATCCATGGACACATATATCATTTTACAACCCATTTTGGTTCACTGGAGCATGTCCATGTGGTTTAATTTTGAATTGTGCCTGAAATTCCTAGAAAACAAAGTTACCGTATAAAAGTGTCCAAACGAACCCTGAGTAATTCCAATTTTTTGGACGACACACCTATAGTTGCATGTTAACTATAGATAGATGTTCTAGCAATTCAAACACCATCCTTTGCAGTTGTGACCCCATTATGTAATTCAAATCAAGATGAAAAATCAAGTAGATCCCACACAGTTTATTATCACCAACCGTGTGAGATGCAGTACAAAATATCCTGGAGCACCATCGGTGTATAGTACGCCTATGGCTTACTCGAGAAGTGTAGGATCTTGAAGTATGTCTAGAGGGGTGTGATTAGACTACTTGACCAAATAAAAACTTAACATTTTCCCAATTTTAGTCTTTGGTAGATTTTAGCAAACTTAGAACAAGTCAAGCAATCTTAACACAATTCAAGCAAGCATGCAAAGAGTATATGAGCAGCGGAAAATAAAGCATGCAACTTGCAGGAATGTAAAGGGAAGGGTTTGGAGAATTCAAACGCAATTTGGAGACACGGTGATTTTTGAGTCATGGTTCCGATAGGTGGTGCTATCGTACATCCACGTTGATGGAGACTTCAACCCACGAAGGGTAACGGCTACGTGAGTCCACGGAGGGCTCCACCCAAGAAGGGTCCACAAAGAATCAAACTTGTCTATCCCACCATGGCCGTCCCCCACGAAGGACTTACCTCACTAGCGGTAGATCTTCACGAAGTAGGCGATCTCCTTGCCCTTACAAACTCCTTGGTTCAACTCCACAATCTTACTGGGGACTCCCAAGTGAAACCTAGCCAATCTACGAGACACCACTCTCCAAGAAGTAACAAATGGTGTGTTGATGATGAACTCCTTGCTCTTGTGCTTCAAATGATAGTCACCCCAACACTCAACTCTCTCTCACAGGATGTCGATTTGGTGGAAAGAAGATTTTGAGTCGAAAGCAACTTGGGGAAGGCTAGAGATCAAGATTCATATGGTAGGAATGGAATATCTTGGTCTCAACACATGAGTAGGTGGTTCTGTCTCAGAAATGGTAAGTTGGAAGTGTAGGTTTGTTCTGATGGCTCTCTCCACGAATGAAGAGGAGGTGGAGGGGTATATATAGCCTCCACACAAAATCTAACCGTTACACACAATTTACCAATCTTGGTGGGACCGAATCAAGCAACTCGGTCAGACCGATTCAGTAAACAATGTGACCGTTAGGGTTTTCGGTGGGACCGTCATGCAACTCGGTAGGACCAATATGGTTAGGGTTAGGGCATAACGTAATCTCAGTGAGACCAATTACTCAAACTCGGTGAGACCGATTTTGGTAATAAGCTAACCAGAGAGTTGGTCAGGTAAACTTGGTGGAACCGGTTCGCTCATTCCAATGGGACCGGAATGTTTTTTTTTTTGACAAAAACAGTGGGGGAAATCCCCACTGTGATTCTCTTTTCATTAAAATAGGGGGACAGTTACATATGGATTTACATGATGGATATAATTCATGACATTGATGAGTCTACAAATGATCTAGCCAGCTTTGCATGCCCTCTTTCAATCCTGGTTTTGCCTTCTTTGTAATCATGCAAAAGTGCTCCTTGAAAGTGGCAATACAGAATGTCATATTTTTGACCTTGTTGTCAAAAATTATGCTATTTCTGTGTTTCCATAGACTCCAGCATCCAGCAATCAGACATTCTTTAAAGCATCCATGTGTATCTTGCTTCCTTCCCTCCAGGAGCATTTCTATGAGGCTATGATCAGTGTTCCATTGGTAGCCAATGTTCATCCAAAAGTTTTGACTGAAATCACAGCTAAAAAACAGATGCATTAAATGTTCATTAGGTTCATCATCACATAATTCACACTTACTAGTCTCAATGTAGAAATTCTTCCTTTTTAGTAGATCTCTAGTGTTTAATCTGTCTTGTAACAAGAGCCAGAAGAAGAATTTCTGCTTTGGTAACTAGCATGATTTCCATATCCATTGATAGGGTTTAGGTGCATCAACAGGGTTTCCCATAAGTTCAAGGTATATTCTCTTGTTAGAATACCTTGTGGCACCCCAATAAAATTTCCAAGAATCTGGCAGGTGCTGATTCTCTCTGTTGTTAATCAGTTCTATAAGGTTGATACTCTGTTGTACAGCAATAGAGGACATGGGCAGGTGGAACAAATCATAAAATTCACTAACATCCATGTTGCTGACAGTTGCAAGAGTTATGTCAGCATTCTTTGCATAGGAAAATAGCTGAGGCATTGACTGTGATATTGTATAAGAACACCACTTATCTGACCATAGCTTAATTGTATCACCTCTCCCAGCATAACATATAGTCATGTTTTTAAAGTCTTGCAAATTCGAGAAACAGTCTCTCCACCAAAAGGATCCCCTCATTGTAGGGAAACAAGGTATCTCATCATTATCATAGTAATTGTTCCATATAAGGTTAACCCAGGGGATATCCTGCTTATTGAAGAATTTGTAAAGAAATTTTATAAGCAGAGTTTTGTTTTGTGTTCTCAGATCTAACACACCCAATCCCCCAGCCTTTTTTGGCAAGCAAACATTATCCCATTTAACAAGGCAATTTCCTTTTTTATTGATATCCTTACCATACCAAAGGAAGTTCCTGCCAGATTTTTCAAAGTGATCCAGTATGGTGAGAGGTACTCTGATGCAACACATAGCAAAAATTGGCAGAGCAGCAACTATGGATTTGAGATGTACAAGTCTTCCAGAATATGACATTAATGAGGCAATGCCGGAAAGTCTATGATCAAGTCTTGATACCATGGGCATCAAGTCTGCCACTTTAGGTCTTGTAGATCCCATTGGTAGACCAAGATATGTGAAAGGCATAGATTCTTTTTTGCAATTGAAGGAATTTGCCAGCTCTTGAGCTTTATCATCAGACATGTTGATTGGTACCATGGATGATTTACTATAATTTACAACAAGTCCAGTGAATTTTGAGAAGTTGTCAAGTATATCAATGAAGCTTCTAATTTGAACTTCATCAGCAGGCAAGATAACCAGGGTGTCATCAGCATATTGTATGATGGGATAACTTTCAGTAAAGTTAGTCTCAATGGGCAGAGATAGTGTTCCATTTCTCCATGCATCATTAACCATGATTTGCAATAATTCTCCAACCATAACATATAGAAGAGGGGGAAATGGATCTCCTTGTCTGACACCACACTTACATTGAATGCATTTACCTAGAACACTATTAAGGATGACAGATGTGGAAGAAGTAGATAGGATAGATGAGACCCATCTAATCCATTTCTTGGTAAATCCTAGATGCTGCATCATGTATAAGATAGCCTTGTAGCTCACTTTATCAAAAGCCTTAACAAAGTCAATCTTAAAAATAATGATCTCTTTCTTGGATTTGTGGCACATATGTATGTATTCAAAACTCCATGCAAGGCAATCCTGAATATTCCTTGTCTTTATAAACCCATACTGATTCTTGCTAATTCTGGATATAATAATCTGCTGCACTCTATTAGCAAGGAGTTTAGTAAGGATTTTGATAGGCATACTTACAAGTGAGATGGGCCTATAATCAGCAGGAATTTCAGGATTGTCATTTTTGGGTATCAAAGTAATGTAGGCAGTGTTAACAGGAGCTAGGGAAACAGCTTCATTGTAGAAATCATTGATGAATTTGTGGAAATAATGCTTGATTATGTGCCAGCATTTCTTCATAAACAGGCCATTAAAACCATCAGGTCCAGGAGATTTGTCATTGGGCATTTTATTGATGATATCATCAATCTCATCAGTACTGAAGGGCCTGTCAAGATCATAAAGATCCTCCTCCATAGCAAGGTGTGATATGTCAAAGTTTTGTGTGCAGATTGTCTCAGTACCAATCCTATCTTTGAAAGATGCCCAAAGTATAGCAGCTTTATGATCATGATCAAATACTTGCTGTCCATCCATAGTCATAAGATATGTGATGTACTTGTGCCTAAATACATAGGTAGCAATTGCATGAAAGAATTTGGTATTTTCATCACCCAAATTTGCCCATCTGATGTTTGCCCTAATTCTCCAGTAGATTCTCTTAGCCTCTAGCAACTTGTTAGTATGCTTGATGAGCAATTTCCTGATATTCTTTTCCACCCTAGCTAGTGGTCTTTGTTCCTCAATGCCATCAAATAGTTTCACATAGAAACAACAGTTGTCAATGATTTTGTTCAATTGGGAGTATTGCTTGCTCCAAGATTTCAAACCTCTTCTGATAGATTTAAACTTGGAATTTAAATTCTTAGCAGAATCAGAGAAGTGAGTGGAATTTAACCAATGCTTCTCCATAGTTTCAATAAACCCACTGAATTCAGTCCAATACTCTTCAAATCTGAATATCTGTCTTCTGGGAATATTGCTCTCAATCTGGATTTTGATAGGCACATGGTCGGATGAGATTTTAGCTAATGGAGTAGCCATAGTAGATGGATGGATAGTAGTCCAGTGGGGACTGGTAAAAATCCAATCTAACTTTTCCAATAAAGGTTGTTCTTGTTTATTGGTCCATGTGAAAGCTCTTCCTTTGAGAGGGATTTCTGCCAGATCCAGGTTAACAATGATATTATTAAAAGTCATCATACTAGCAGGATCACCACCAGGTTTGTTTCTATTATCAGGGCTTCTTATGTAATTAAAATCACCCAGGATCATCCATAACTTAGACTGGCTCATATTCAGACCCATAAGCCAATCAGTAAATTCCTGTTTACCTTCAGTGCTGTTAGGTCCATAAAAATTAGTGAGATACCAGCAGGTACTATCCAGATTAGAAGTAAACTCAATGGTGATTTGATAATAATTTTGGGATAACACTTTGCCCTTCATTAAATTGCCATTCCAAATAGTAATTAGACCGGAATGTTATGAAAGGAATCTCGGTAGGACCGATTACTCAAACTTGGTGAGACCGATTTTGGTAATGGACATACACAGAGAGACTGCAATCCCATCTCGGTGAGACCGAGATCCCTATCAGTAAGATCGATTTGCCTAGGGTTTGTGGCAGTGGCTATGACATCTGAACTCGGTGGTGCCGGATAGAAAGAATTGGTGGGGCCGAGTTGGACTTTAGGTTTAGGTCATATGTGGATGTGGGAAAGTAGTTGAGGGTTTTGGAGCATATCACTAAGCACTATGAAGAAAGAACCTCATTAAGCAACGCCTCATCCCTCCTTGATAGTATTGGCTTTTCCTATAGACTCAATGTGATCTTGGATCACTAAAATATAAAATGTAGAGTCTTGAGCTTGAAGCTTGAGCCAATCCTTTTATCCTAAGCATTTTGAGGGGTCCACTTTTCTCATCCATGCCATGCCATTCATTGAGCTTTCCTAAAATATTTATCTTGGAATAGTATTAGCTCAATGAGCTATATGTTGTTAGGAATTACCAAAACCACCTAGGGATAGTTTCTCTTTCAATCTCCCCCTTTTTGGTAATTTATTACAACATATAGATCAAAGCTTCGACAAATGATAATAAGATTGAAAAACATTGTCGCTTTGAGAAGTATGTGAAATGTGAGAGCTCCCCCTAAATTTGTGCATGGTTTAAGATTTGCTTTGGACTGCAAATGCACATAGAGTTAGGTTCATGAGTTACTCTCCCATGTCACATACATCTTGGTGGAGCGCTCAAAATGATAATAATCAAAATACATGCACTCATCACCAAGCAAAGTGAATGATCATATAGAGATAAAAGGATAATGTCATCCAACAAGCATTAATGTAGCATATGATCAAACACATGATCATCATAGTATCACACAGGCAATAAAGTATCTCAATAAAACGAAAGCAAACAAAGTTCAACCACAAAAAAAAACAAGAGAACTCTCTCTCTCTCTCGAAGCCTATGATCTATACATTTTTCTCCCCCTTTGGCAACAAGTTACCAAAAATTTCCTAGAAAATGCATAGTATTATGTCGTCTCTCAGGCTTGGTCTTGATGTGGTGGTGTATATATGACTCCAAGGACGAAGGCATCAGTTGATGAAGTTGGAGCTGGTGGAATAGATGCTGGAGCTGGTGGCACTGAAGCTGTAGCAGGTGCAGATTAAGTTGCTCTTGTGTCTGTCACAGGCACTGCAGCTGATCTCTGAGCTCTAGGCACTCTAGCAAATGCCTCAGTGGTTGTCTTTCCCTTCCTCTCCTGCATGTCATCCTGGAGTTGCTCAACAACAGACTGGATCTCAGTTACCTTCACATCCAAGTCATAGAACTTCTGCTCCATGATCCTCTCCAGGCTCTCCTGGTTTTGAGTCGGGGTGGCCAACCCTTTCTCAATCCTTAGAGTGGATGCTATCAAGTAGCCAAGCTGATCTTGCTTGCTCTTCAGGAAGTACTCAGATGCCGCATCAATTGTTGGCATCTTGGCAGCCTTCTCAGTCCTTGCCTTCTCCTTCTTTGCTTGTGCTTGCACAGAAGATGGTTCATCTTCATCCATAACCACTTGGTTGTCCTCGAAATCGGGATAGATAGGCATGTGTTCCTTGTCCAACAAGTATGTGCCAGTGCCCATCTTGGAGTTAATCAGCTCCTGGATCTGTGGGGCATACCCACAACTTCTCTTCTGTTCTGCAGCTGTCCTCTTGATAGTTTCAACAATGAGGCTCATGACCTTGAACTTTTGAGGCACATCAAACAAGTGTAGCAGATTTATAGCATGGCCTCTGATCATGTTATGATCACCTGACTTGGGCAAAAGTGTGTGCCTGAGGATCCAGTTGATGGTTGGCACTCCTGACAGAAGGAAATGTATAGATCCAAACTTGTGTGTTTCAACAGCAGCATCTGGGATCTCCTTGTACATGTGTGCCATAGTGTTGTGATCCATCTTCTTCTTGGCATAGACATCCAAGTCATCCTCTTTCTCCTTTGGTGCATTTATCAGATTGGCCCATTCTTCAATAGTAGACTGTTACCTTGTACCATCAGACATCCATACTATCCTGCCATCTGGATAGAAGTGTGATGTGGAGTAGAATTGCATTATGAGCTCATCATTCCACTTTGTGAGCTTCTGCCCAACAAACTTATCCATTCCACAACCCTTGAAACTGTCAAACACTCCAGGGTAGTGTTCTTCATTTTCCTTGATGTATTTCCAATCTACCCATCTCATATCACATACTATTGGTTTCTTGTCCAGCAGCACTGTCTCATAGAAATCCTGCTGTTCCTTCGTATGGAACCTATAGTCCACAGCAGTTCTCCTCCTGACTGCATAAGGATCAGTCAACCTCCACTACCTGAGTCATGCATCCTTTCTCAGCTTCATGTTCTCAGCAACAGGATGAGCATCATTATGATCTGGAATTTTAGGCTTCAACTTTCTCAGAACATGCTCTTCATCTTCTGCTTCTTCGGCAACAACTTCAGGCACTGCGGCCTTGTTCTTCTCAGCAGCTGGGATGTTCCTGGTATTCCTCTTTGGTGCAGTCTTGGGCTTAGAAGCAGCCTTAGGTGCTTCTTTGGGCTTTGATGAAGCAGCCCCCGATCTGATGGCATCACCCATCAGCTTCTGAGCTTTGGGAGCTAGAGTAGCAGCCTCTTCTTCTTCATCTTCCATCATGGAAGGCTTTTCCAACAACCCTGGCCATGGTCTTCTTGACCCTTTCCTTCCTCTTCGTTTCAATCACTTATTTTTCCTTGGGTTCTGATCTCTCAGTTTCCTGAGTTGATGCTCTGACTTTCAGCATAGGAGTCCTCTTGGTAGGGACTTTCCTGTTTAGACCTGGCTTGGTGGCTGCAGCAGTGCCATATTCCTTCTTGAGCACTTTCGTGAATGTGGCCTCATCCTCTTCTGCCACATAGTCTTCATCCTCAGAGTCTGAGGTTTTCTTCTTCCTGTTCCTGGTGGCAGCTTTGGGTAAGTTGCTTGGGGTGCTCCTGCTGCCCTCATCTGAGGAACTAGAGGGACTAGTGCCCTCACTCATAGGAACCTGCTCCTCTTCCCTGTTCTGGCTATCACTCTGATCAGACATGTTGCAAACACTGACTGCTGACCCTGTGAATAGATGTAGATGAGATAGAGGGGATGAGCATCACAAAATACAGAAGTTTTTGCAAAAGAATGAGTCAAAAACTTAGTTTTAATTTTCCACAGAAAGCATTTCGGATCAACCGATTTGTAAACTCGGTGATATCGAAGCAGCTTTAGGAACCTGAACTAGTGAACTCGGTCCGACCGAGTCACAGTTCGGTGGCACCGAGACTGCTAGGGTCTCACAAAGTTCTGAATTCGGTCACACCGATTTGCAATTCTCGGTCAGACTGAGAGTTACATGTGCAATGGCCTTGGCCAAATCGGTGGAACTGATTTCTACAACTCGGTGGGTCCGAGACGGTTTCGGCGGAAACCTAACCCTAAAATTTTCAATCCAAACCTAAACTAAGGATTGTTTTGACTAGATAAGATAGTTTCAATCGTGACAAGATTCATGACGAACACAATGTGCTAGGAATCAGATAGGGATAGCACAGTGATCAAGTCCATACCCTAGCTCGGCGATGGACTCTCCACGGCGGCAATGGTGGTGTTGATTCCCATTGACGGTGGCTGAGACCAGCGGCGGGAGGCGACTGGCGACGAGGAGGACGATCCGGAGACCCTGGAGGCAGAGTGGGCTGAGCGCGGGCGGAAGTGTTCGGAGAAATTTCCAAAAAAATGCCCGTGGGTATATATAGCCCGACCCTATCGATGTGACCGAGTGGAACAACTCGGTGGCGCCGAGATGCATTACTGCAAGCAGTTACTGCAACTCGGTGAGACCGAAATGTTCAAATCGGTTGCACCAAGATTGAAAACCTAGATCGACTTAGTGATCTCGGTATGACCGAAATGGAAGAATTGGTCAGACCGAAACGCACAAAGAAGTTTTGGAATTTTAAGTCCATGAGGAATCGGGGACTCCGAGTGCTCCTCACACAGAGTGGTTCAAATCTGACATGATCAAATTTTGTGATGTAGCATGAATAGAGTTTGAGACAAGAAAATCATAGATAGCTAGAGAAGGTTCTTAGGCATTCTTGTCCATCCACTTGGCAAAAGGAAAAAAGGAAACCAAACAAGCAAAACTACAAGTGGATGTCCTCGAATGAGTAAATTATGCATTCAACATGCTCACACAATAAAAAGACAAATGAAATATGTGGCAAAGAATGCATAACCAAACTAGCATCTATCAAGCAATTGGCGATGACTCGGTCATCTATATACGAGTATATTGACTTAGGAGTCAAATGAGAACATTTGATCATAGGCCATACTCATCGTTTAAGCTCAAGTGGGGTTACCACCTTTACATAAAGCATTGATGTGTTAACACCATTAGAGTTGCTTTAGCTCAATTCTTAGAGTAAAGCTCCCCCTAGATGTGAGATCTCCCCTTAGAGGGATGAAATAACCTTGGGTTTTGTCAATGATGACTTCATGTAGGTGTTGAAGATGTCGATGCTCAATTTTGATGTAGATCATTTGGAGCAATCCTTTGGAGTGAGTTGCACTTTCAATACCTACACGGGTTAGTCCCACAAGGAACAAATAAGGATATCCATAGACATAGAGTGATGCACACACAAGATGATATCTATGAAAGCATTAGGTTACCTTGTCCCTTATCTTACCAACAAGAGGGTTGTGACTCCTTGAACTAGTGCAAGATGTGAAAGTTGATTGCACTTGTCCTTGCCAAAATGATGTGAGTGAAGAATGTTGGCGGAGTCACCCTCAAGAACTCTCTAGTTCTTCTTCGGGATCCACACCATGTTGATGGGAATCCTTGGAGTTGTAGTCATACTTTATGAAGTAGAACTTGATGTAGTCTTGGGAACCCACTTGACCAAGGCCTTGGGAGCTTCTTCAAATGCATCAATCTCCTCTTGAAGCTCATCCTTGCCTTTTTGCTTGTGGTCTTGTGGTGGAAGATCATTTTGAGCTTGTGTCCCTTTGAAGGAAGTAGGATCATACTTCTCTTGTTGAGGAACAAACTTCGTCTTGGGGAATTGATCTTCTTCCCACTCAACTCCATTGGCATTGAACTTTCGTTCAAAACGAACACCTTGGTTCTTCCGGTGCCTTCCTTGCTTGCGTACAATTTCCGCAAATTGCTTACTCCCGGCAAGGCTCTTGTAAACACCTTTCTTTATAATTCCTTTCAATAAACTATTTTCTTGCTCAAGTGTAACTTGGCTAAGAGAATCATTGGTGGAATCAAGAGAACTACTAGAAGCAACGACATTGGATTTAGCATGATTATTGTTACTACTAGAGGAAGAATCCTCCTTGTTTTGTTACTAGACTTGACTTGAGGCATGTAAGTAGATAAGAGTAAACGCTTGGCAATGTAAGAAGAGCTTTTCTTGCGAAGATCATCATTGATTGCCTTTAAGAACTCATGCTCGTGCTCAAGGTTGAGCTTTTCAAAGCGTAACTTCTCATGAGTCCTTAAAAGCTCTCAATGATCCCCTAAGATAGTTTCATGAGCTAAGAGTGTTTAGTTCTTTAGTTAGGAGCTCAATCTTCTCCTTATCATCGTCATTCATTTTATCTTGATTAGCATGATTAATTGACATTTCATCATAGTATTCATCACTAGAGTTGTCAATAAGTAAATCATCATCACCTAGCAAGTCATCTTCATCACTATTGAAATCAACATACTCGGGGTGTGTTACCTTTGGGCCTTTAGCCATGAAGCATCTTCCAAGTCCTTCATTTGGTGAATCAAATATGTCGTGGGAGTTGGTTGACACAAGTGCTAGACCGGCAACACCTTCATCTTGAGCATGTTCGGAGTCGGAGTGATAGCTTCTCTCGGAGTGATGTTCAGAGTCGGAACCGGATACCCATTCACAAACATGAGCTCGATGTCTTTGTTTTGTGTAGCTCCTTGATGACTTGTCCTTCCTTTCAGAATCCATGCTTCTCCGGGATGTTCTTCGTTCCTAACAATCATCTCTACTCCTTCTCTCTCTCCCTTGGTGGTGATTCTTCTCTTCTACTTCTTATCTTAGGTGAATCTTCTCTTCTTTTGTAGGGAGCCGTACACTCATTGGAATAGTGTCCGAGTCTTCCACAGTTGTAGCAATTTCGCTCTCGACTGGAAGATCTTTTGTCATTGTAGGACCTTGACTTGGAACTTCTTTCCTTGCTTCTACTCTTGTAGACTTTGTTGAAGTTCTTCACCATTAGGCTCAATTCTTCATTGAAGGTTTGTTTCTCACTTGATGATGTGGGAGCTTCACATGAGGCTTTGTAAGCACCACTTGACTTGTTGTGCAGCTCATCCTTATCCTTGAGTGACATCTCATGAGCAACAATTCTTCCAATGACCTCCGTTGGCTTGAGATTCTTGTAATTGGGCATCATTTGGATCAATGTGCACACAGTATCATATTTTCCATCCAAGGCTCTTAGGATCTTCTTGATGATCAATCTGTCAGTCATCTCTTCACTTCCTAAGCCGGCAATCTCATTTGTGATGAGAGCAAGCCTAGAGTACATTTCAGCGACGCCTTCACCATCCTTCATCTTGAACTTGTCAAGTTGACTTTGAAGCACATCCAATTTGGATTCCTTGACAGAGTCGGTACCTTCGTGCATATCAATCAAAGTGTCCCAAATTTCCTTTGCATTCTCAAGACGGCTGATTTTGTTGAATTCTTCGGGGCACAATCCGTTGAAGAGGATATCACAAGCTTGAGCATTGTATTGCAGCATCTTCAACTCTTCCGTGCTAGCTTCACGGTTCGGTTCTCCCCCATCAAAGAATTCACCTTGCTAGCCAATACAAACAATAGCCCAAACGGCGGGGTTATGTCCGAGAATATGCATTTTCATCTTATGCTTCCAACTAGCAAAATTAGTACCATCAAAGTAAGGACCTCTACGGTGGTAGTTTCCCTCGCTAGACGCCATACTCTCCTAGGTTGTGAAACCAAGGCTATGACCACCAAAAGCTATGGAAATAAAAGCAAATGGAGACCAAAGCTCTGATACCACTTGTAGGATTTTGAAGTATGTCTAGAGGGGGGTGATTAGACTACTTGACCAAATAAAAACTTAACCTTTTCCCAATTTTAGTCTTTGGAAGATTTTAGCAAACTTAGCACAAGTCAAGCAATCTTAACACAATTCAAGCAAGCATGCAAAGAGTATATGAGCAACGGAAAATAAAGCATGCAACTTGCAAGAATGTAAAGGGAAGGGTTTGGAGAATTCAAACGCAATTTGGAGACACGGTGATTTTTGAGCCGTGGTTCCGATAGGTGGTGCTATTGTACATCCACGTTGATGGAGACTTCAACCCACGAAGGGTAATGGCTGCGCGAGTCCACGGAGGGCTCCACCCAAGAAGGGTCCATAAAGAAGCAACCTTGTCTATCCCACCATGGCCGTCGCCCACGAAGGACTTGCCTCACTAGCGGTAGATCTTCATGAAGTAGGCAATCTCCTTGCCCTTACAAAGTCCTTGGTTCAACTCCATAATCTTGTCGGAGGCTCCCAAGTGACACCTAGCCAATCTAGGAGACACCACTCTCCAAGAAGTAACAAATGGTGTGTTGATGATGAACTCCTTGCTCTTGTGCTTCAAATGATAGTCTCCCCAACACTCAACTCTCTCTCTCACAGGATTTCGATTTGGTGGAAAGAAGATTTGAGTGGAAAGCAACTTGGGGAAGGCTAGAGATCAAGATTCATATGGTAGGAATGGAATATCTTGGTCTCAACACATGAGTTGGTGGTTCTCTCTCACAAATGGTAAGTTGGAAGTGTAGGTTTGTTCTGATGGCTCTCTCCACAAATAAAGAGGAGGTGGAGGGGTATATATAGCCTCCACACAAAATCTAACCGTTACACACAATTTACCAATCTCGGTGGGACCGAATAAAGCAACTCGGTCAGACCGATTCAGTAAACAATTTGACCATTAGGGTTTTCGGTGGGACCGCCATGCAACTCGGTAGGACCGACATGGTTACGGTTAGGGCATAACGTAATCTCGGTGAGACCGATTACTCAAACTCGGTGAGACCGATTTTGGTAATAAGCTAACCAGAGAGTTGGTCAGGTAAACTCGGTGGGACCGGTTCTCTCATTTCTGTGGGACCGAAATGTTACGAACGGGAAACAGAGAGTTTACATTGTAATCTTGATAGGACCGATTACTCAAACTCGGTGAGACCGATTTTGGTAATGGACATACATAGAGAGATTGCAATCCCATCTCGGTGAGGTCGAGATCCCTATCGGTAAGACCGATTTGCCTAGGGTTTGTGGCAGTGGCTATGACATCTGAACTCGGTGGCGCCGGATAGAAAGAATTGGTGGGGCCATGTTGGACTTTAGGTTTAGGTCATATGTGGATGTGGGAAAGTAGTTGAGGGTTTTGGAGCATATCACTAAGCACTATGAAGCAAGAACCTCATTAAGCAACACCTCATCCCTCCTTGATAGTATTGGCTTTTCCTATAGACTCAATGTGATCTTGGATCGCTAAAATATAAAATGTAGAGTCTTACGCTTGAATCTTGAGCCAATCCTTTTATCCTAAGCATTTTGAGGGGTCCACTTTTCTCATCCATGTCATGCCATTCATTCAGGTTTCCTGAAATATTTATCTTGGAATAGTATTAGCTCAATGATCTATATGTTGTTAGGAATTACCAAAACCACCTCGGGATAGTTGCACTTTCAAGAAGGTTCGTCGGCTATAGTCCAAAGCTCACTCTAAATAAGGGACCGTGTCTGATGACACTTTGTGCGCCAGTTTTTTTGCTGAAGAGATTCCAAATTTTTGGCTTCCGCAGAAATATCTACCTCCACACCCCCTCTCTCTTACCGAAAGCCACATTTCCCCTGTTTCCGCCTTCCTTTCCAATTTGAAAGCTTCACTCCTTGCTTGCAGCACCGCCTCCTCGCTGGCGACCCTCCTTCACGCTGCTCGGCCTCGCCTATCCAGGCAGGTAATCCGCACCCGAACCCTATCCTCCTCCTCCTTCCACATCCCACATGCCCCAACCGCCGGTGCAAGCGCGACACCTTCCACCCAAATCATCGACCCCTCCACCAAATATGCGTCGTCCTAAGCCATGGTGCACGCAGTATAGCCAGGATCTCAAGGAGCATTTGGCAGCGGAGAAGCAAATCGCGGCCGCATGCGCGGATGAGGTCGCGATGGCTGCCATTCGTGCCGACCCCCAGATCTTGGAGGATCACCTCACCGTCGATGCCACCGTCCATGCCTCGTGTGCTGATGCTGCGACACAGTTGGCTGCTTTAAAAGACAGTTTGTGGCGTTTTCTCGAGGCCACCGTCAGTGCCTTCGACGAAGACTACGAGATGTTTTCTCAGTGTGCACGTGCTTACCTCATCTCGAGAGACAGTAGGTTGGTGCCTGGAGCGGCTCGGGTAACTCACCACTACGACAAGGGCACCCACGATGCGGAGGCCTCGCCCTCTTCCATGTCCAAGGAGCCAATCGTCATCAATATCTCCGACAATGAGTAGCTTGTCTTATTAGCTCACTATAAGGACCCATGTTCGGTTTGCTAGCTACTGCCTTTCCTTAACAAATTTTTGTGAATTGTGCTATCTACTTTTACCATGCAATCTTCTACTCTAGTGTATATGTTCTATATGTCGTGCAATGTGGTGTTCATTTAACTGGTTGGTTCAATTCTGCAAATGTGATGTCAATTCTTTAGGGTGTAATTTTCCAAGTTGTCAAGCATGCTTGGTTTGGTTAACTGTCTGATCTTCTATTAGGAGTATGTTATATTGTGCAATGTGTTGCTCAGTTAACGTTTGGTTCATTTGTTGTGGTGTTTAGTTAATTGTTTGGTTCAATTTTGCAATGCGATGTTCAATTGTTGTGTGTGCATTCTGTTATTGTATACCATGTGAGAAATAAATCGAATTTGGTTGTACTAAATACATGAGAAACAAATACAATTGCTATATTTCCAAGTTGTTAAGCATGCTTGGTTTGGTTAACTGTCCAATCTTCTATTAGGAGTATGTTATATTTGTACAATGTGGTGCTCAGTTAACGGTTGGTTCATTTGTTGTGGTGTTTAGTTAACTGCTTGGTTCAATTTTGCAATGCGATGTTCAATTGTTGTGGCTGCATTCTGTTATTGTATACCATGTGAGAAATAAATCAAATTTGGATGTACTAAATACATGAGAAACAAATACAATTGCTATATTTCCAAGTTGTTAAGCATGCTTGGTTTGGTTAACTGTCTCATCTTCTATTAGGAGTATGTTATATTTGTGCAATGTGGTGCTTAGTTAATGGTTGGTTCATTTGTTGTGGTGCTTAGTTAACTGCTTGGTTCAATTCTGCAATGCGATGTTCAATTTTTGTGGCTGCATTCTGTTATTGTATACTATTATACCTTGTCTTTTTTATTCCTTTGCCCCATTTCCAATATAGAGAAGATATGTATGCACATCCTTGTTTTCAGGCCTTTCCAAAACAGTTCACTGATGATTACCTCTCAAAACACCTGTATGGATAGGAGGCGAGGAAGGTTTTCATACACCCACGGTTCAATATTGAAGTGTTCCTGAAGAGGACAAAGGATGGACAATCAATCATTCATAGGCACTGGCCTAAAGTTGCAAAGACCTTCAACATCAATGAATGCTCAATATTTGCCTTCCGCTTTAGCAGTTTTCCCGATGAGATGCATCTGTCTATGTACCATCTATGATGCTAATTTCAAAAGGTTCTAGATGTTGCACGTGAAACTTGGTGCTGGTGCAGTTGTGTAATGCGGTAGCTGAGTGCTGAAGCTATATCATGTTGTACTCTGATGTATTTCAATTATGAAATCCTGCTTCCTTAATATGGGAATGAAATACATTATGTGTTTAATATGAATGTCAATTAGATTAATAAATGGATTATTAATAATAGGGCAAATAGCCGGCTAATTGGTTTTTGCTATTGCAAACGGTTATTGAGAAAATACCGTGGGTGATGACCTAAGGCAATGCCCACAGTTTCTTCTACACACCATGTGTGATGCATTCAACAATGCAAACGATAAAATTATTAATATTTTGTGTGATGGGAAGGCCATCACAAATGATTTAATGGCGAAAACTGTGTGTGATGTACATACGAACGGAAACGTTTTCCTTGCAGCAACTATGTGGGATGTATGTATGAACGGAAATGTTTCGCGGGGACTGACTGTGTGGGATGAACTTACGACCGGAAATGATTTCGCCTGTATAATTGTATTTTTTAGCACTACTGTATGTATAGCCGTATTTGCTCGCTCGCTGGTCTCGCGTGACCTCATTTTGCCGAGCATGTGTGCCACGAGGGCATATGCCCGACGGTTTCTGGGTCGTGTGCGAAGGACCCCCTAATCACCCACACTTACTAGGCGAAGGTTCTGAATGCCGTCACGGAAAGGGGTTTAAAACCGTTTGTATAGCACCGACGCGTACCAGTGTTCTTCTCTCTCTTTGATTCTCAATACCATGTTCTCCTCGATGTTCTTGGAGATCTATTCGATGTAATATTCTTTTGCAGTGTGTTTGCCGAGATCCGATGAATTGTGGATTTATGATCAGATTGTTATGAATATTATTTTAGTCTTCTCCGAATTCTTATATGCATGATTTGATATCTTTGCAAGTCTCTTCGAATTATCGGTTTAGTTTGGCATACTAGATTGGTTTTTCTTGCAATGGGAGAAGTGCTTAGCTTTGGGTTCAATCTTGCGGTGTCCTTTCCTAGTGATAGTAGGGGCAGCAATGCACATATTGTATTGTGGCCATCGAGGATAAAAAGATGAGGTTTGCATCATATTGCTTGAGTTAATTCATCTACATCATGTCATGTTACTTAATGCGTTACTCTGTTCTTCATGAACTTAATACTCTAGATGCATGCAGTAGTCGGTCGATGTGTGGAGTAATAGGAGTAGATGCAGAATCGTTTCGGTCTACTTGACACGGCTGTGATGCCTATGTTCATGATCATTGCCTTAGATATCGTCATAATTATGCGCTCTTCTATCAATTGCTCGGCGGTAATTTGTTCACCCATCATATTATTTTCTATCTTGAGAGAAGCCACTAGTGAAACCTATGGCCCCCGGGTCTCTTTTCCATCATACAAGTTCTCTTTTCCATCATACAAGTTCTATTTTCAATCATATTAGTTTCCGATCTACAATTTTGCAATATTTCACTTTCCGATCTATAAACCAAAAATACAAAAATATTTACTTTATCGTTTATCTATCTCTATCAGATCTCACTTTTGCAAGTAACCATGAAGGGATTGACAACCCCTTTATTGCATTGGGTGCAAGTTGTTGATTGTTTCTGGAGGTATTCGGTGACTTGTGCGTTGTCTCCTACTAGATTGATACCTTGGTTCTCAAACTGAGGGAAATACTTACTCTACTTTGTTGCATCACCCTTTCCTCTTCAAGGGAAAAACCAACGCAATCTCAAGAGGTAGCAAGAAGAATTTCTGGTGTCGTTTCCTGGGAGATCTATGTCAAGTCAAGCCATACCAAGTACCCATCATAAAGTCTCCTCTCTTATATTACATTATTCGCCATTCGCCTCTCGTTTTTCTCGCCCCCACCTCTAAAACGATTTTCAAAAATATTTGCCTTTTCTTCACCCTCTTCCGTTTGTGTTCTTCGCTTGCTCTTTGTGTGCTCGTTTGTTAGATTGGTTTGTTGCCACCATGTTAGAAATTGGGGAGGTTATTGTTGAAAAGGATAGTAGCAACATGTTGGGGAACATTGCAGAAAACAAAAAATTCTACGCTTCACCAAGATCAATCTATGGAGTCATCTAGCAACGAGAGAGAGGAGTGCATCTACATACCCTTGTAGATCACGAGCGGAAGCGTTACAGAGAACAAGTTTGATGGAGTCGTACTCGTCGTGATCCAAATCACCGGAGATCCTAGCGCCGAACGGACGGCACCTCCGCGTTCAACACACATACGGTTGGGAAGACGTCTCCTCCTTCTTGATCTAGCAAGGGGGAGGGAGAGGTTGATGGAGATCCAGCAGCACAACGGCGTGGTGGTGGAAGTAGCTGTGATCTCGGCAGGGCTTCGCCAAGCTCAGCGAGAGGGAGAGGTGGTGCGGAGGGAGAGGGAGGCGCCAGGAGCAAGGGTGCACAGCCCTCCCTCCCCCCCTCTTTATATAGGGGCCTTGGGGAGGCGCCGGCCCCCTAGAGATTGGATCTCAAGGGGGGCGGCGGCCAAGGGGGGTGGCTTGCCCCCCAAGCCAAGTGGGGTACCCCCCACCCCTAGGGTTTCCAACCCTAGGCGCAGGGGGAAGCCCAAGGAGGGCGCACCATCCCACCAGGGGCTGGTTCCCTTCCCCAATTCAGCCCATGGGGCCCTCCGGGATAGGTGGCCCCACCCGGTGGACCCCCGGGACCCTTCCAGTGGTCCCGGTACAATACTGGTGACCCCCAAAACTTTCCCGATGGCCGAAACTGGACTTCCTATATATAATTCTTTACCTCCAGACCATTCCGGAACTCCTCGTGATGTCCGGGATCTCATCCGGGACTCCGAAAAACTTTCGGGTTACCGCATACTAATATCTCTACAACCCTAGTGTCACCGAACCTTAAGTGTGTAGACCCTACAGGTTCGAGAGACATGCAGACATGACCGAGACGACTCTCCTATCAATAACCAACAACGGGATCTGGATACCCATGTTGGCTCCCACATGCTCCTCGATGATCTCATCGGATGAACCACGATGTCGCGGATTCAAGTAATCCCGTATACAATTCCCTTTGTCAATCGGTACGTTACTTGCCCAAGATTCGATCGTCGGTATCCCAATACCTTGCTCAATCTCGTGACCGGCAAGTCACTTTACTCGTACCGTAATGCATGATCCCGTGACCAAACACTTGGTCACATTGAGCTCATTATGATGATGCATTACCGAGTGGGCCCAGAGATACCTCTCCGTCATACAGAGTGACAAATCCCAGTCTCGATCCGTGTCAACGCAACAGATACTTTCGGGGATACCTGTAGTATACCTTTATAGTCACCCAGTTACATTGTGACGTTTGGTACACCCAAAGCACTCCTACGTTATCCGGGAGTTACACGATCTCATGGTCTAAGGAAATGATACTTGACATTGGAAAAGCTCTAGCAAACGAACTGCACGATCTTGCGCTATGCTTAGGATTGGGTCTTGTCCATCACATCATTCTCCTAATGTTGTGATCCTGTTATCAACGACATCCAATGTCCATAGTGAGGAAACCATGACTAGCTGTCGATCAACGAGCTAGTCAACTAGAGGCTTACTAGGGACATGTTGTGGTCTATTTATTCACACATGTATTACACTTTCCGGATAACACAATTATAGCATGAATAATAGACAATTATCATGAACAAGGAAATATAATAATAATCATTTTATTATTGCCTCTAGGGCATATTTCCAACAGTCTCCCACTTGCACTAGAGCCAATAATCTAGTTACATTGTGATGAATTGAACACCCATAGAGTTCTGGTGTTGATCATGTTTTGCTCGCGGAAGAGGTTTAGTCAACGGATCTGCGACATTCAGATCCGTATGCACTTTGCAAATATCTATGTCTCCATCTTGAACATTTTCACGAATGGAGTTGAAGCGACGCTTGATGTGCCTGGTCTTCTTGTGAAACCTGGGCTCCTTGGCAAGGTCAATAGCTCTAGTGTTGTCACAGAAGAGGGTGATTGGCCCCGACGCATTGGGTATGACTCCTAGGTCGGTGATGAACTCCTTCATCCAGATTTCTTCATGTGCTGCCTCTGAGGCTGCCATGTACTCTGCTTCACATGTAGATCCCGCCACGACGCTCTACTTGTAACTGCACCAGCTTACTGCCCCTCCATTCAAAATATACATGTATCCGGTTTGTGACTTAGAGTCATCCAGATCTGTGTCCAAGCTAGCATCGACGTAACACTTTACGACGAGCCCTTCGTCACCTCCATAAACGAGAAACATATCCTTAGTCCTTTTCAGGTACTTCAGGATATTCTTGACCGCTGTCCAGTGTTCCATGCCGGGATTACTTTGGTACCTTCCTACCAAACTTACGACAAGGTTTACATCAGGTCTGGTACACAGCATGGCATACATGATAGACCCTATGGCTGAGGCATAGGGGACGACACTCATCTTTTCTCTATCTTCTGCCGTGGTCGGACATTGAGCCGAGCTCAATTTCACACCTTGCAACACAGACAAGAACCCCTTCTTGGACTGATCCATATTTAACTTCTTTAATATCTTATCAAGGTATGTGCTTTCTGAAAGACCTATGAGGCATCTCGATCTATCTCTATAGATCTTGATGCCTAATATGTAAGCAGCTTCTCCAAGGTCCTTCATTGAAAAATACTTATTCAAGTAGGCCTTAATGCTGTCCAAAAGTTCTATATCATTTCCCATCAAAAGTATGCCATCCACATATAATATGAGAAATGCTACAGAGCTCCCACTCACTTTCTTGTAAACGCAGGCTTCTCCATAAGTCTGCATAAACCCAAATGCTTTGATCATCTCATCAAAGCGAATGTTCCAACTCCGAGATGCTTGCACCAACCCATAAATGGATCGCTGGAGCTTGCATACCTTGTTAGCATTCTCAGCATGGACAAAACCTTCCGACTGCATCATATACAGCTCTTCCTTAAGATAGCCGTTAAGGAATGCCGTTTTGACATCCATTTTCCATATCTCATAATCATAGTATGCGGCAATTGCCAACATGATTCAGACGGACTACAGCTTCGCTACGGAAGAGAAAGTCTCATCATAGTCAACCCCTTGAATTTGCCGATAACCCTTAGCGACAAGTCGAGCTTTATAGATGGTAACATTACCATCCGCGTCCGTCTTCTTCTTAAAGATCCATTTATTTTCTATCGCTCGCCGATCATCGGGCAAGTCTGTCAAAGTCCATACTTTGTTTTCATACATGGATCCTATCTCGGATTGCATCGCTTCAAGCCGTTTGTTGGAATCTGGGCCTGCCATCGCTTCTTCAAAGTTTGAAGGTTCACCGTTGTCTAACAACATGATTTCCAGGACAGGGTTGCCATACCACTCTGGTGTGGAACGTGTCCTTGTGGACCTATGAAGTTCAGTAGCAACTTGATCCGAAGTACCTTGATCATCATCATTAATTTCCTCTCCAGTCGGTGTAGGCACCACAGGAACATCTTCCTGAGCTGCACTACTTTCTGGTTCAAGAGGTAGTACTTCATCGAGTTCTACTTTCCTCCCACTTACTTCTTTTGAGAGAAACTCTTTCTCCAGAAAGGACCCGTTCTTGGCAACAAAGATCTTGCCTTCGGATCTAAGGTAGAAGGTATACCCAATGGTTTCCTTAGGGTATCCTATGAAGACGCATTTTTCCGACTTGGGTTCGAGCTTTTCAGGTTGAAGTTTCTTGACATAAGCATCGCATCCCCAAACTTTTAGAAACGACAGCTTAGGTTTCTTGCCAAACCATAATTCATACGGTGTCGTCTCAACGGATTTAGATGGTGCCCTATTTAAAGTGAATGTAGCTGTCTCTAGAGCGTATCCCCAAAATGATAGCGGTAAATCGGTGAGTGACATCATAGATCGCACCATATCCAATAGAGTGCGATTACGACGTTCGGACACACCGTTACGCTGAGGTGTTCCAGGCGGCGTGAGTTGTGAAATGATTGCACATTTCCTTAAGTGCGTACCAAATTCGTGACTTAAATATTCTCCTCCACGATCTGATCGTAAGAACTTTATTTTTCAGTCACGTTGATTCTCTACCTCATTCTGAAATTCCTTGAACTTTTCAAAGGTCTCAGACTTGTGTTTCATCAAGAAGACATACCCATATCTACTTAAGTCATCAGTGAGAGTGAGAACATAATGATAGCCTCCGTGAGCCTCAACGCTCATTGGACCGCACACATCAGTATGTATGATTTCCAATAAGTTGGTTGCTCGCTCCATTGTTCCGGAGAATGGAGTCTTGGTCATTTTGCCCATGAGGCATGGTTCGCATGTGTCAAATGATTCATAATCGAGAGACTCTAAAAGTCCATCAGCATGGAGCTTCTTCATGCGCTTGACACCAATGTGACCAAGGCGGCAGTGCCACAGGTATGTGGGACTATCTTATCAACCTTACATATTTTGGTATTCACACTATGAATATGTGTAACATCACGTTCGAGATTCATCAAGAATAAACCATTGACCAGCGGGGCATGACCATAAAACATATCTCTCATATAAATAGAACAACCATTATGCTCGGATTTAAATGAGTAGCCATCTCGTATTAAACAAGATCAAGATACAATGTTCATGCTCAAAGCTGGCACTAAATAACAATTATTGAGGTTTAAAACTAATCCCATAGGTAAATGTAGAGGTAGTGTGCCGACGGCGATCACATCGAACTTGGAACCATTCCCGATGCGCATTGTCACCTCGTCCTTCGCCAGTCTCCGCTTATTCCGCAACTCCTTCTTTGAGTTACAAATATGAGAAACCGCACTGGTATCAAATACACAGGAGCTACTACAAGTACTGGTAAGGTACACATCAATTACATGTATATCACATATACCTTTAGTGTTGCCAGCCTTCTCGTCCGCTAAGTATTTGGGGCAGTTCCGCTTCCAGTGTCCCTTTCCCTTGCAATAAAAGCACTCAGTCTCAGGTTTGGGTCCATTCTTTAGCTTCTTCCTGGCAACTGGTTTACAGGGCGCAGCAACTCCCTTGCCGTCCTTCTTGAAGTTCATCTTACCCTTGCCTTTCTTGAAACTAGTGGTTTTATTGACCATCAACACTTGATGCTCCTTTTTGATTTCT
This sequence comes from Triticum aestivum, assembly GCF_018294505.1. Lineage (NCBI taxonomy): Eukaryota > Viridiplantae > Streptophyta > Magnoliopsida > Poales > Poaceae > Triticum > Triticum aestivum. The sequence continues at coordinate 709,606,044 of NC_057801.1, forward strand.
ACCTCCGCTGATTTCAGCATTGAAAATACTTCAGGAATAGTTTTCACCATCCCCTGCATTTTGTAGTTCATCACGAAGCTCTTGTAGCTAGGTGGGAGCGACTGAAGTATTCTGTCAATGACCGCCTCGTCTGAGAGGTTAATGTCTAGCTGGGACAAGCGGTTGTGCAACCCAGACATTTCAAGTATGTGCTCACTGACATAACTGTTTTCCTCCATCTTACAACTATAGAACTTGTCGGATACTTCATATCTCTTGACCCGGGCATGAGCTTGGAAAACGATTTTCAGCTCTTCAAACATCTCATATGCTCCATGTTGCTCAAAACACTTTTGGAGCCCCGGTTCTAAGCTGTAAAGCATGCCGCACTGAACGAGGGAGTAATCATCAGCACGTGACTGCCAAGCGTTCATAATGTCTTGGTTCTCTGGGATGGGTGCTTCACCTAGCGGTCCTTCTAGGACATATGCTTTCTTGGTAGCTATGAGGATGATCCTCGGGTTCCGGACCCAGTCCGAATAGTTGCTGCCATCATCTTTCAGCTTGGTTTTCTCTAGGAACGCGTTGAAGTTGAGGTTGACATGAGTGTTGGCCATTTGATCTAAAAGACATTTTTGCAAAGGTTTTTAGACTCAGTTAATGATAATTAAGTTCATCTAATCAAATTATTTAATGAACTCCCACTCATATTAGACATCCCTCTAGTCATCTAAGTGATACATGATCCGAGTGAACTAGGCCATGTCCGATCATCACGTGAGACAGACTAGTCATCATCGGTGAACATCTCCATGTTGATCGTATCTTCCATACGACTCATGTTCGACCTTTCGGTCTCTTGTGTTCCGAGGCCATGTCTGTACATGCTAGGCTCGTCAAGTTAACCTAAGTGTTTTGCATGTGTAAATCTGTCTTACACCCGTTGTATGTGGACGTTGGAATCTATCACACCCGATCATCACGTGGTGCTTCGAAACAACGAACTTTCGGAACGGTGCACAGTTAGGGGGAACACTTTCTTGAAATTATTATGAGGGGTCATCTTATTTACTACCGTCGTTCTAAGAAAATAAGATGCAAAAACATGATAAACATCACATGCAATCAAATAGTGACATGATATGGCCAATATCATATAGCTCCTTTAATCTCCATCTTTGGGGCGCCATGATCATCTTCGTCACCGACATGACACCATGATCTCCATCATCGTGTCTCCATGAAGTTGCTCGCCAACTATTACTTCTACTACTATGGCTAACGGTTTAGCAATAAAGTAAAGTAATTACATGGCGTTTAATCATTGACACGCAGGTCATACAATAATTAAGACAACTCCTATGGCTCCTGCCGGTTGTCATACTCATCGACATGCAAGTCGTGATTCCTATTACAAGAACATGATCTCATACATCACATATATATCATTCATCACAACTTTTGGCCATATCACATCACAAGGCATATGCTAACAAAACAAGTTAGACGTCCTCTAATTGTTGTTGCATGTTTTTTACGTGGCTGCAATAGGGTCCTAGCAAGAACGTTTCTTACCTACGTGAAAGCCACAACGTGATATGCCAATTTCTATTTACCCTTCATAAGGACCCTTTTCATCGAATCCAATCCGACTAAACTGGGAGAGACAGACACCCTCTAGCCACCTTATGCAACTAGTGCATGTCAGTCGGTGGAACCTGTCTCACGTAAGCGTACGTGTAAGGTCGGCCCGGGCCACTTCATCCCACGATGCCGCCGAAACAAGATAATACTAGTAGTGGCAAGAAAATTGGCAACATCTACTCCCACAACAAATTTGTGTTCTACTCGTGCAAAGAAACTACGCATAGACCTAGCTCATGATGCCACTGTTGGGGAACGTTGCAGAAAATAAAACATTTCTACACTTCACCAAGATCAATCTATGGAGTCATCTAGCAACAAGAGAGAGGAGTGCATCTACATACCCTTGTAGATCGCGAGCGGAAGCGTTCAAGAGAACGGGGTTGATGGAGTCGTACTCGTCGTGATCCAAATCACCGGAGATCCTAGCGCCGAACGGATGGCACCTCCACGTTCAACACACGTACGGTTGGGAAGACGTGTCCTCCTTCTTGATCCAGCAAGGGGAAGGGAGAGGTTGATAGAGATCCAGCAGCACAATGGCGTGGTGGTGGAAGTAGCGGTGATCTCGGCAGGGCTTCGCCAAGCTCAGCGATAAGGAGAGGTGGTGCGGAGGGAGAGGGAGGCGCCAGGAGCAGGGGTGAGCAGCCCTCCCTCCCCCTCTATATATAGGGGCCCTGGGGGCGCCGGCCCCCTAGAGATTGGATCTCAAGGGGGGGAGGCCAAGGGGGGTGGCTTGCCCCCAAGCTAAGTGGGGCGCCCCCAACCCCTAGGGTATCCAACCCTAGGTGCATGGGGAGGCCCAAGGGGGGCGCACCAGCCCACCAGGGGCTGGTTCCCTTCCCCACTTCAGCCCATGTGGCCCTCCGGGATAGGTGGCCCCACCCGGTGGACCCTCGGGACCCTTTCGGTGGTCCCAGTACAATACCGGTGACCCCCGAAACTTTCCCGATGGCCGAAACTGGAATTCCTATAAACAATTCTTTACCTCCGGACCATTCCGAAACTCCACGTGACGTCCGGGATCTCATCCAGGACTCCGAACAACTTTCGGGTTACCGCATACTAATATCTCTACAACCCTAGCGTCACCGAACCTTAAGTGTGTAGACCCTACGGGTTCGGGAGACATGCAGACATGACCGAGACGACTCTCCGGTCAATAACCAACAGCGGGATCTGGATACCCATGTTGGCTCCCACATGCTCCTCGATGATCTCATCGGATGAACCACGATGTCGCAGATTCAAGTATTATACAATTCCCTTTGTCAATCGGTACATTACTTGCCCGAGATTTGATCATCAGTATCCCAATACCTCGTTCAATCTCATTACCGGCAAGTCACTTTACTCGTACCATAATGCACGATCCCGTGACCAAACACTTGGTCACATTGAGCTCATTATGATGATGCATTACAGAGTGGGCCCAGAGATACCTCTCTGTCATACAGAGTGACAAATCCCAGTCTCGATCCATGTCAATGCAACAGATACTTTCGGGGATACCTGTAGTATACCTTTATAGTCACCCAGTTACGTTGTGACGTTTGGTACACCCAAAGCACTCCTACGGTATCCGGGAGTTACACGATCTCATGGTCTAAGGAAATGATACTTGACATTGGAAAAGCTCTAGCAAACGAACTACACGATCTTGCGCTATGCTTAGGATTAGGTCTTGTCCATCACATCATTCTCCTAATGATGTGATCCCGTTATCAACGACATCCAATGTCCATAGTCAGGAAACCATGACTATCTGTTGATCAACGAGCTAGTCAACTAGAGGCTTACTAGGGACATGTTGTGGTCTATTTATTCACACATGTATTACGATTTCCGGATAACACAATTATAGCATGAATAATAGACAATTATCATGAACAAGGAAATATAATAATAATCATTTTATTATTGCCTCTAGGGCCTATTTCCAACACAACGATGGGGGGAACTTTGATGCTTTTGCTAATACTAATCCTCATGAAGAATATACTATTTTGCACTCTAAAAAGTTTAGGATTGGTAGCGGCAATATTATTGGAAAAAGGGTTATTCAAGATTTCTTTACTTTTGCTAGTGCTTTAACCACTATGGGTGGATCTATTCTCCACAAAACTAGTAGTCTTGCGGATGCTACATCTATGCTCGTAGTTGAACTTTAAAGACCATTTGTTCACATGCATCCATCCATACAAAGGATATTTCTAGAGTTTTCTAATATTGGGCATTCTTCTGTTAAGCGCGCAGCTACCATCTTTCTAGCACATGAGTTCAGATTTATAATAAAAGAGGCTGGTGAAATTTTTGCGCATTATAGGGTAGATGTTGGTCGTCTTCCCATATAAGCAATTCTCTTTAACCAAGAAGACATAATGCGCGTACGATCCTTAGATCATGTTGCTTATAATGAAAATTTAAGTTAGGGGGTTCCTACCGATGTTCTAGTTGATAGAATTTTTGAGCTTAATGATGGTTCGGCTATTCAGAACAATGGGTTGGGTTTTTCTCTTTAACAAAAGCTCATGACTTTTTTCCAAAAGAACGTTTACAATGATGAGTTGGTTGTATAATATGAAGGGCTAAAGGAGGAACCAATTCCTCTTGAGCTTTATCTTGGGGGTTTTTTATCCCATTAAATTCAGCCCTTTTGATTACTTTTGCTTGCCACAAAGAAAACTTGCTGCTGAATGTAGAGTGTATGAGATGAGTTTTCGAGATTTGCCTTATCATTATTATGACAATACTTAGATCTATTCGCGTTTTTATGCCTAGCTAAGGGCGTTAAACAATAGCGCTTGCTGGGACGCAACCAAAATTTATTTTTGTTCTTTGCTTTTTGATCATGTTTAGTAATAAATAATTCATCTAGCCTCTGGTTAGATGTGGTTTTATGTTTTAGTTAGTGTTTGTGCCAAGTTAAACCTTTAGGGTAGCTTACGGTGATAGTTGTGTTGATCCGGCTGAAAATCAAAAACTTTTGCGCCTAGGAAAATAATGTTAAAAATTCACATAAGTGTGCTTTTGATATGATTCTTTTTGCTCCGGATTGGTACATAAATTGCTCAGGTCGTCCTAATTTTTAGAACTTTTGGAGTTACACAAGTATTCGAGAGTTATAGATTGCTACATATTGTTCTGTTTTGATAGATTATTTTTCTTGCGTGTTGTTTGCTTATTTTGATGAATCTATGGGCAGTATCGGGGGGTATGAACCATGGAAAAGTTGGAATACAGTAGATATTACACCAATATAAATAAATAATGAGTTTGCAATATTACCTTAAAGTGGTGATTTATTTTCTTATACTAACGGAGCTCATGAGATTTTCTGTTGAGTTTTGTGTTGTGAAATTTTCAAGTTTTGGGTAAGGATTTGATGGACTATGGAATAAGGAGTGGCAAGATCATAAGCTTGCGGATTCCCAAGGCACCCCAAGGTAATATTCAAGGACAACCAAAATCCTAAGCTTGGGGATGCCCCGGAAGGCATCCCCTCTTTCGTCTTCATCTATCGGTAACTTTAATTGAGGCTATATTTTTATTCACCACATGATATGTGTTTTGCTTGGAGCGTCTTGTATGATTTGATCTTTGCTTTTTAGTTTACCAAAATCATCCTTGCTGTACACACCTTTTGGGAGAGACATGCATGAATCGTGATTTATGAGAATACTCGATGTGCTTCACTTATATCTTTTGAGCTATGCAATATTGCTCTAGTACTTCACTTATATATTTTTAGAGCATGGCGGTGCCTTTATTTTATAGATATTTATGAACTCTCTTGCTTCACTTATATTATTTTGAGTGTCTTTTAGAACAGCATGGTAATTTGCTTTCGTTATAAATTTAGTCCTAATATGATAGGAATCCAAGAGGGATATAATAAAAACTTTCATATAAAGTGCATTGAATACTATGAGAAGTTTGATTCTTTATAATTGTTTTGAGATATGAAGATGGTGGTATTAGAGTCATGCTAATGGAGTAATTGTGAGTTTGAGAAATACTTGTGCTGAGGTTTGTGAGTCCCGTAGCATGCACGTATGGTGAACCGTTGTGTAACGAAGTTGGAGCATGAAGTATTTATTGATAGTCTTCCTTATGAGTGGCGGTCGGGGACGAGCGATGGTCTTCTCCTACCAATCTATCCCCCTAGGATCATGCGCATAGTACTTCGTTCAATGACTAATAGATTTTTGTAGTAAGTATGTGAGTTCTTTTTTACTAATGTTGAGCCCATGAATTATACCCACCCTCACCCTTCCACCATTGCTATCCTCTCTTGTGCCGCGCAAATTTCACCAGTATCATACACCCATCATATACCTTCCCCAAAACAGCCACCATACCTACCTATTATGGCATTTCCATAGCCATTCCGAGATATATTGCCATGCAACTTTCCACCATTTTGTTTATTTTGACATGCTTCATCATTGTCATATTGCTTTGCATGATCACGTAGTTGACATAGTATTTGTGGAAAAGCCACCTTTCATAATTCTTTCTCACATGTCACTCTTGATTCATTGCACATCCCGGTATACCGCTGGAGGCATTTACATAGAGTCATATTTTGTTCTAAGCATTGAGTTGTAATTTTTTGAGTTGTAAGTAAATAGAAGTGTGATGATCATCATTATTCGAGCATTGTCCCATGTCAGTAAATAAAAAAAGAAGCCATAAAAAGGGAGAAAGACGAAATAAAAATGATATATAAAGAGAGAAGGGGAAATGTTACTATCCTTTTTCCACACTTGTGCTTCAAAGTAGCACCATGATCTTCATGATAGAGAGTCTCTTATTTTGTCACTTTCATATACTAGTGGGATTTTTTTATTATAGAACTTGGCTTGTATATTCCAACGATGGGCATCCTCAAATGCCCTAGTTTTTCATGAGCAAGCAAGTTGGATGCACAACCACTTAGTTTCTTTTTGAGCTTTCATACACTTATAGCTCTAGTGCATCCGTTGCATGGCAATCCCTACTCACTCACATTGATATCTATTGATGGGCATCTCCATAGCCCGTTGATATGGCTAGTTGATGTGAGACTATCTCCCTCTCTTTATCTTCTCCACAACCACCATATTCTCTTCCACCATAGTGCTATGTCGATGGCTCACGCTCATGTATTGTGTGAAAGTCAAAAAGGTTTGAGAACATCAAACTATGAAACAATTGCTTGGCTTGTCATTGGGGTTGTGCGTGATTTGAGTATTTTGTGATGAAGAGGGAGCAAAGCCAGACTATATGATTCTGTAGGGATAATCTTTCTTTGGCCATGTTATTTTGAGAAGACTTAATTGCCTTGTTAGTATGCTTGAAGTATTATTGTTTTTATTCAATATTAAACTTTTGTTTTGAATCTTTCTTATATGAACATTCATGCCACAATAAAGTGAAGTACATGGATAAATATGTTAGGAAGCACTCCACATCAAAAATTCTATTTTTATCATTTACCTACTCGAGGACGAGCAGGAATTAAGCTTGGGGATGCTTGACACGTCTCCAACGTATCTATATTTTTTGATTGTTCCATGCTATTATATTATCTGCTTTGGATGTTTTCTATGCTATTTTATATATATATTTGGGACTAACCTATTAACCTAGAGCCCAGTGCCAGTTTCTGTTTTTTGCCTGTTTTAGAGTTTCGCAGATAAGGAATACCAAATGGAGTCCAAATGGAATGAAACTTTTGCGATGATCTTTCTTGGACAAGAAGCAAACCAGGAGACTTGGAGATGAAGTAGAAGACGCAACAAGGCGGCCAAGAGGGTGGAGGGCGCGCCCAGGGGGTAGGGCATGCCCCCCTACCTCGTGGGCCCCTCGAAGCTCTCCTAACCTAATTCTTTCACCTATATATACTCTTATACCACAAAAACATCAAGGGGAGCCATGAAAACACTTTTCCACCGTCGCAACCTTCTGTACCAATGAGATCCCATCTAGGGAGCTTTTCTGGCGTCCTGCCGGAGGGGGATCGATCATGGAGGGCTTCTACATCAACACCATTGCCCTTCCGATGAAACGTGAGTAGTTTACCACAGACCTACGGGTCCATAACTAGTAGCTAGATGGCTTCTTCTCCCTCTCTGATTCTCAATACCATGTTCTCCTTGATGTTCTTGGAGATCTATTTGATGAAATATTCCTTTGCGGTGCATTTGCCGAGATCCGATGAATTGTGGATTTATGATCAGATTATCTATGAATATTATATGAGTCTTCTCTGAATTCTTATATGCATGATTTGATATCTTTGCAAGTATCTTCAAATTATCGGTTTAGTTTGGCCAACTAGATTGGTTTTTCTTGCAATGGGATAAGTGCTTAGCTTTGGGTTCAAACTTGTGGTGTCCTTTCCCAGCGATAGTAGGGGCAGCAAGGCACGTATTGTATTGGTGCCATCAAGGATAAAAAGATGGGGTTTTCATCATATTGCTTGAGTTAATTCCTCAACATCATGTCATCTTACTTAACGTGTTACTCTGTTCTTCATGAACTTAATACTCTAGATGCAGGCAGGAGTCGGTCGATGTGTGGAATAATAGTAGTAGATGCAGAACTGTTCCGATCTACTTGGCACGGACGTGATGCCTACGTTCATGATCATTGCCTTAGATATCGTCATAATTATGCGCCCTTATATCAATTGCTCGGTTGTAATTTGTTCACCCACCGTATTATTTGCTATCTTGAGAGAAGCCACTAGTGAAACCTATGTCCCCCAGGTCTCTTTTCCATCATACAAGTTCTATTTTCCATCATACTAGTTTCTAATCTACTATTTTGCAATCTTTACTTTCCGATCTATAGACCAAAAATACCAAAAATATTTACTGTACCATCTATCAGATCTCACTTTTGCAAGTAACCGTGAAGGGATTGACAACCCCTTTATTGTGTTGGGTGCAAGTTGTTGATTGTTTGTGCAGGTATTTGCTGACTTGTGCGTTGTCTCCTACTGGTTTGATACCTTGGTTCTCAAACTGGGGAAATACTTACTCTACTTTGCTGCATCACCCTTTTATCTTCAAGGGAAAAACCAATGCAAGCTCGAGAAGTAGCAGGCAACCTTGGACGGCATTGTTCAAAAGCACGTGGAGCTCACCGCCCAACGCTGCTGGTCCTCACCCCTCAGTTGGTGACCCGGTGCACTAGGGAGAGAGGATGTCGTTGATTTATCCATATGCATCCATATTTTCGTGTCAATTCCATGTATACTATAATTTTCTTACCTTTTGCATCGACTTCATAACTTAATTAACTACGTACCATGCTTGAACCACGCCACAACCAAACTTCTTATATATTAATATTGACGTGTAATGGGAATGTTTAGGACCCATGCAAGAAATGGGAATGGATTTCAAACTTCTAGGTGTGGTGGTTCAATTTGCGAAGGTGCACACATAAACAACCAAAACAAAGTCATTTTTGAACAAAGAGCTGCCACGTTACAATCGGAAATAGAAGTAGTATTAAAACTGTGGGTGTTCTACTAACCATGTAAGTGCTGCCATGCGTCCCTCTATTAATTGGCTATTCAGAGGCGCCATACAGGTGGTACTACATCTGTCCTAGTTTATTGTTCCCCTTAGTGTTTTGTGCCAAATTTTGACTATGAATCCAATTTACAAACTAGTAACACATGTCACAAAAAATAGTATCATTGGAAACTATGTTCAAATATGAATCCAACCATATAAATGCTTATAGCATGCATTAAAATTTTGCAACTAAATCTATGGTCAAAATTTGACACAAAAAACGAAAGGGCCAAAAAATCAGGACGGAGTCTTTGGGTAGATCAGAGGCGTGCGAGCTTACCGCCGTGCTGGATGACCCGGTACGGTCGTTTCGGTCCGCCCCTCAACGCGCAGTGGCAATGCATATCACTTACATGTAGGACTGCATGTAAGGAAAGCGATGATGGCCGAAATTGGCAGAACTCCCTTGTTTATCACGCAGGAAAAGCCCAGCGCTAGCGTTTTGAATCGGTATTTCTATTTTTGAGGGAAAATTGTTATTTCTATCTATCAGTTGTGCCAGGAGCAGAACCAAGTGTTACAACTTACTTATTTTAAAAGAAGTGTTACAAATTACTAGTAGTACTAGTACAAGTTCAAAAGGAAAAGCCTCTTGTTCACATCACACCCCCACACGGTTGGTCTGGCACGCCACTCAAGGGGGGAACGCATGTTGTCTTGCATCTTCACTTACAACTGGGACCGCAGTTGAGGAAACGGACTATCGGCAAACCCCCACCTCGCCCTCCGCGCGATGGCTGAGATAGTTATAGTGCGGACTCCAAGAAATATGGTGTTAGATGGAAGTCGTGTTGGTGGTGTGTGTCGTACTCCTGGACACGAATTCTTGTTCTGGCCCATGCCACCCTACTATATATCAAGGATTTGAGGTGCCGGTTACGCACAACGAACACATTAACATATGACCCACCTCACACTGTGGCCAAATTTCCTAGAGTCTGTGCTAGGCTAAAAGAGTTCTTTGTGAGGGTGGATGGCTAGTCTCAAGTTTAAAACTTGTTGTATTACGTATATGTAGACGTAGAGATAGTGCACAGTTTTGAAAGTTTGAACCCAAACATCAGAATGCAATTTCTACCGTTGATTGGACTTATCCGATGACCTAGGATGATGGGATTCGCAGTACATAAATACAGCCGCCCGACGCGTGAAGCATGTGAAGCTAATAACTACTAGTACTATTGTTGATTGGACTCATCTGATAACGTGTTACAATGCACATACAATTATGTATTCGAGATATTATTTTTTGCCTCGTCGCAGCACCCACTCTGAGAAGCGACTCAAAAGCCATTCATAAGTTTAGTAAGCTTATCACAGGCATATCATTTAGCACTACATACAACAGGCCATCAACCCACAATGACAACGAGGATACATTGTAATAACAAAGCGATGAAATAAAATCCAGGCCAACCAATCGTTGGCATTGGAAACTCTTGCTTTGAACCAGAAGTGATTCTCTGGGCAGGGCCAGCTATTGTCAATCTCGAGACCAACGCAAGACTCATCATCCAAGCTGACGCGGCCTATATTAGGATGCATATTGTGATAGCCAGGGTAGGAAACCATGGCAATGTCCGAGGTATAGATACAGTTGCTTCTCATAAATGGTAGTAACATTGTGCCAACAGCAGTTGGATCGCCTTTCACCATCAATGGATAGTTTAGTCCAAGGAAGAGCGAGTTTTCTCCAAGACTATCAATACTGAACCATTCAGAAGGTGCTGGCGCTAGCACAATAGTATCCATCCCGAATACCCTGCAATGGATGTTTGAATAGGTCCGGAGAGTGCGACCATGAGAGACAACACCTGCTTCCTTAGTAACATCAGTAGTGCCCTGTATACAGAAAAGAAGAGGTGATCCATCGGAACAAGTTCCTAGGCGCCACTGAGTATGTAGGTCTTGCTCATCTTCATGCTCGTGATCATTCGTCATCTCCCCTTGGTTAGAATATGTTCCAAGTATCGGTGGGGGAATGTTGACAGGACCTTGGAAACAGAGAAGGTAAATTAGTATGGGGATACTAACTCACATGCATGGTGAGTGTAATAATTATAATTAAAGTGGAAGACAAACATACTGAAACAATAAGGATCCCATGCGAAAAAAGTGCCAAAAGTGGTGGCAGCAAACACAAAGACCCTCGTATTGAATTGCATCACAATACGCATTCGTGTACAGAAACTGATTTTTGAGCAATATCCATCGAGTCGAAGGACTAAGGACAGCAACAAGGTTGTCAAAGATAGAGACAACATGAGCATTCCTATAATCCCAAGAGTGACTGGGTACTCGACAAATTAGCGACAACGCGAGCATTCCTGTAATCCCAAGAGTGACTGGGAACTCGACAAATTGCTATCTTCTATATACGACAGTCACCATGATCGTACTTGAACGTACATAGATCATCGGTGTGCTCCACCTCAGGGGAGTCTGAGATTTTTGGGAGTGGAACCCGATGACGAGTGTACACATTCACAAGTTCCCACTCGCAGTTGTACCCAATATAAACAACCCAATCTCCATTTGCACCTGCCAAGGCCTTGCCCTTAAGAGATGGCATTTTAACATCACACATATCATTATCAAGCGGCATCAACTTGCACAAGGCGAGGCTTCTGTTGTCCCCACACCAGCGAGCAGGGCCATGGCGAAGAAGATGGGAGATCAAACTGCTCCTGAACCCTTGGGTTCTTTTTAATGATGTTATTTGTTGAGTCGAGAATGGTCTTGAATGAACCTGACATGCTAGCCATGGTGATGACGCTGCACTGATCAGTGAGTTCCTCCACCACATCATCTTTCAGATCAGGGCAAGAATAACGGGGTCGTTTCCTGCCTGTTCCCTCCATCAAGAAGACGAACACTGGAAGAAGGAAGAGTCAAGGAAAATGGAGGGAGGAAGAGCGTGCAATAGTAGTTCCAAATCGAGTGGGAAAGGCGAAGAGGCAGTGGACAGTTGCCACGGTACAGGAAGAGGCTAGTCGGGAGCGAACGGTTGCCAGAGAGGCTAGTGGGGACTGGACAGTCGCCACTGTATAGAAAGAGGCACCCCGGCCTACATAGACGTCTGTTCCGAAATTATACAAAAGTACTTGTCGCCGTCTCACTCACATGTTGGAACGGGACCACATGTCTATGAAGCATGGTGTGTCATTTCTCGTGCAAAATGCAACCTGGCCATGTTGGCCCGAGGTGCAGCATTATTTCTCGACTTTATTTTTTTAAGGGTGTGTCGATCAGCTTTGAAGCACAACAAATAGGTATTGTATGCAGAGAAAATATAAACTACTCTACCACTACCCTACCTCTAGTACTAGTATATAGGCTAGAGCTTCAACTCTTGCTTACTAAGGGCTGCCCACTTGCTTCTATCATTCTCTCTCCAGATCTAAAAAAGATGGCGGTGGCCCCTCTCTCTCTCCCTCCTCACCGGTGGTCACAGATCCGCCAGGATCCCATCCACCGGGGAAGAAAAGGATGTGCAACGTTGACGCACTCGTCATCAGCGAGTGAGGTCACACACTGATGACAAGGTCGTCCTCTCAGACATAGCGCTAGCGTGGGATGGCCTCCGTCTCCATGCTTGTTGTTGTAGTGTGTGTGGAGGACGACAAGCACGAGCGAAGCCACTTCCCGCCGACCCTTGGGTATGCTACCTCTTTTTGAACCCTTGTTCTATTACCCCATCTGCCACGTCGCTGCATGCAAATCTTTTTCCACTCCCCCATCTCCCCAATTTACTATCCTCGGCTCTGCTGGTCACGCAGACGAAAACCTTAATTTGCACTATTAAAGAAAACCCTACTGCATGCAGACTAATCCATGTCTGGTTTGAATAAGGAAAGAAAGGGTGAAAGTACTGTCAAAGAGACTAGGTATCGAACATGCATCTTAGTTGAAAAGGTGAAAATTGGTAACTAAGGAATGAGTCTCTTGTCTCTTGCTTGAAAAAGGTAGAAAGGCATGACAACCCAATAGAGAATGACCAGGTCAATCGCTTTGTTGCCCTCACATAGGGAAAAGGTGGCTAAAGAGAACATAAATGGGACGTCATCCACATATGCTGCCTGGATATGTGTTGCTCTGGGAAATCATCCCTCCCTAACCACTGTATGCGTCTGTGGAGGTACATCGTACTCGTGCACCCACTTTCTAAATACCCCCAATGATCTTATTGCCACTTTTTGTTGTTAGTATAACGCCATTGGTAAAATCAAGCAATGCTACGGCTAAAGTGATGCCACATTTAACTAATGTCGCAGTCGGTCTAATGTCACCAATAATATATTTTTTGTACAGTTTCACCAAATTTCCAAGGCTGTGATGGCATTTTATTTTAGTTAAACTGCACAAAAAACTATGAAGAGAAGATGAAAGGTCAGGAGTGGGCACCTCCTCCTCCTGTTGTTTTCTTGATTCGTTTGATCGAGTTTTTATATTTGATCGATAATCAACATTGGGATAGCAATTTCTTAGGTCCCCTCGAGTTCGGAATGATATTTACCTTGAAGGTACATGGTTGGCAATTTTTCTTATAGTGTCATTAGTTAATAATGTTAGTTACCTTCAAAGTTTTATATTTGGTCTATTGTTGTTGCATAGCTAGTATACCAATGTTGAAACTTGTTACCTTTAGATTTTGTATAGTTAATGCTTATAGAAATATTCCAGGGCTAGCTTATGGAAATATGTTCAGTAAAACCATTGTACTGTACCCCATAATAAAAAAACTACTCTACTGTTGCATTAGCCCCTGGATTAGTGTATATTTGTACTATTCAAATGGTGTTGCATTAGCGTATGGATATATATAATGTGTGGCAAGCTATCCCAGATATGTGCTCATGGAAACTACAACCTATTTTTCCAAATACTAGATGTTTGGGTACTTTAAATTGAACTGCGAAAACGTCTTATATTAAGGAACATAGGGTGTAGAGTTCATTCAAATTATGCCGGCAAAGCTAGTCACACCTTTGTTAAAATAAATGTTCATTATGTTATCGGAGGAGGTCTGCATGGTTCTCTCTGTTTCTTGTCGATTACATACCTGACATCATGATGTAATAGTAAGTTTTTTTACAGTGTCACCGAATTGTCAAGGCGGTGATGGCATTTTATTTTCGTTGAACTACACAAAAAATGCTTAAAAGAAGAGGAAAGGTCAGGAATGGTTCAATCTTTCAGAAAATACTATGTATGTCTTCCTGACATGGGATGATGTTGCCTTATTTATTCCTTCAAATAGGTGGTGAGAAACAGTCTTGCTACCTTTTCCCATTAAGAAATTGGAATGCTTATATTTGTGAGTCTATGCTTCAACTAGTGCCACTTTTATAGTAATCACACTTTCAATATCTGTGCAAACAGGGATGCTCGATTTTAGTGGAACTGCACAAAAAGTCCAAATGGTTCAACTTATGAGCATTTTTCTTCCAAACAGTTATATCCAATTGGTGGCACTATGAGCTGTTCATTACCAAGGTAGGTTTGCTACAATCTTGCTACTGTTTTTGTATTGTCATTAGATAGTATATTAGTGGTTTGCATGTAAATTTATTGGCAGGGTGGACCTACGTTGGTGGTGTAGGACATGATTTGGTGATTGGATGCTCAATTTCGATTGTATCGATTTCACCTCTTCCATCACTACAAACAAAATGACCTGATTTTTTGTGGAACTGCACAAGAGAATAGTATAGTCACTACATACAGTGCCATATGAAAATAGACACAGAAAGATTGGATAATCACTTCATGGACTGCACAAAAGTAGTACATATTGTACTATTTATTTGCCAACACTAGGTGCTTCATTGCTTTGGTATGATTATCCAATGGGCATCATTTTGCCTAAGTTAAAGTTATATTCCGGAAATAGTCTCGCCGTATGATCGACAGATGACCAATTCATATTTTAGTGGATGTTCCTCCATCATTTGTGGTTCATTCTCATGGTTCCATCTGTTGGTGAAACCACTTATGTTCGTAATAGGAAATGTAGACTTCACAAACAAATTTGTCTTTCACTCTAGACTGATAGTTGGCCCAGAGAAGCACCCATGTTAGTAGCAAGAACAAATGTTTTTTTCTTGATCTTTGCTTTAGGAGCTACATATTGTATATGATATGTGAACCACTGAGATGCATTAACATGTGGATCTTATGTCTGGGAATAGTATCAGTTGGTTGTGAATTTCGGGTACTAATGTGAACATATTACAATGCTAGGCCTATGAGTCTCGCATGAACATTTCAAATGGATAGGCTCTTAATACAGTGCACAACATGATCCTTATTCCTGTGTGCTCATTGTTATAATTCACTAGAAGCTCCTTATTTCTCTTCGCTAAGTGTTTACAAGTTACACATCTATCACTAGCTATCCTACTAATGCGCTCCTGACAGTTTTAGAGTCGACACAAGATCCAAGGGTGACAGTATTTTGAATAAAAATGCCTACCTCCGAAGAAACTGACATACTGTTCTGAAGAAAATGTTGGAAATATACCCTAGAGGCAATAATAAAATCGTTATTATTATATTTCCTTGTTCATGATAATTGTCTATTGTTCATGCTATAATTGTGTTATCCGGAAATCGTAATACATGTGTGAATACATAGACCACAACATGTCCCTAGTGAGCCTCTAGTTGACTAGCTCGTTGATCAACAGATAGTCATGGTTTCCTAACTATGGACATTGGATGTCATTGATAACGGGATCACATCATTAGGAGAATGATGTGATGGACAAGACCCAATCCTAAGCATAGCACAAGATCGTGTAGTTCGTTTGCTAGAGCTTTTCCAATGTCAAGTATCATTTCCTTAGACCATGAGATCGTGTAACTCCCGGATGCCGTAGGAGTGCTTTGGGTGTACCAAACGTCAGAACGTAACTGGGTGACTATAAAGGTATACTACAGGTATCCCCAAAAGTATCTGTTGGGTTGACACGGATCGAGTGTCACTCCGTATGACGGAGAGGTATCTCTGGGCCCACTCGGTAATGCATCATCATAATGAGCTCAATGTGACCAAGTGGTTGGTCACGGGATCATGCATTACGGTATGAGTAAAGTGACTTGCCGGTAACGAGATTGAACGAGGTATTGGGATACCGACGATCGAATCTCGGGCAAGTAACGTACCGATTGACAAAGGGAATTGTATATGAGATTACTTGAATCCTCGACATCGTGGAGATCATCGTGGAACATGTGGGAGCCAACATGGGTATCCAGACCCCGCTGTTGGTTATTGGCCGGAGAGCTGTCTCGGTCATGTCTGCGTGATTCCCGAACCCGTAGGGTCTACACACTTAAGGTTCGGTGACTCTAGGGTTGTAGAATTATTAGTATGCGGTAACCCGAAAGTTGTTCGGAGTCCCGGATGAGATCTCGGACGTCACGAGGAGTTCCGGAATGGTCCGGAGGTGAATAATTGTATATAGGAAGTCAAGTTTCGGCCAGCGGGAAAGTTTCGGGTGTCACCGGTATTGTACCGAGACCACCGGAAGGGTCCCGGGGGTCCACCGTGTGGGGCCACCTATCTTGGAGGGCCACATGGGCTGAAGAGGGAAGGGAAGCAGCCCCTGGTGGGCTGGTGCGCCCCGCTTGGGCCTCCCCCTGCGCCTAGGGTTGGAAACCCTAGGGGTGGGGGGGCGCCCCACTTGGCTTGGGGGGCAAGTTCCCCCCCTTGGCCGCCCCCCCCCCCCCCTTGAGATGGGATCTCTAGGGGGCGGCGCACCCCCTAGGGCCCCTATATAAAGAGGGGGGAGGGAGGGCAGACGCACCCTAGTCCCTGGGGCCTCCCTCTCCCCGTAACACCTTTCCCTCTCGCTGAGCTTGGCGAAGCCCTGTCGAGATCGCTGCTACTTCCACCACCACGCTATTGTGCTGCTGGATCTCCATCAACCTCTCCTTTCCCCTTGCTGGATCAAGAAGGAGAATACGTCTTCCCAACCGTAGGTGTGTTGAACGCGGAGGTGCTGCCCGTTCAGCACTAGGATCTTCGGTGATTTGGATCACGACGAGTACGACTCCCTCAACCCTGTTCTCTTGAACGCTTCCGCTCGCGGTCTACAAGGATATGTAGATGCACTCCTCTCTCTCGTTGCTAGATGACTCCATAGATTGATCTTGGTGAAGCATAAAAAAAATTATTTTCTGCAACGTTCCCCAATGGTGGCATCATGAGCTAGGTCTATGCGTAGTTTCTATGCACGAGTAGAACACAATCTTGTTGTGGGCATAGATGTTGTCAATTTTCTTGCCACTACTAGTCTTATCTTGTTTCGGCGGCATCGTGGGATGAAGCATCCCGGACCGACCTTACACGTACGCTTACGTGAGACAAGTTCCACCGACTGACATGCACTAGTTGCATAAGGTGGCTAGCGGGTGTCTGTCTCTCCCACTTTAGTCGGATCAGATTTGATGAAAAGTGTCCTTATGAAGGGTAAATAGAAATTGGCATATCACGTTGTGGTTTTTACGTAGGTAAGAAACGTTCTTGCTAGAACCCTATTGCAGCCACGTAAAAACATGCAACAACAATTAGAGGACGTCTAACTTGTTTTTGCAGCATATGCCTTGTGATGTGATATGGCCAAAAAGGTTGTGATGAGTGATATATATGTGATGTATGAGATTGATCATGTTCTTGTAATAGGAATCACGACTTGCATGTCGATGAGTATGACAACCGGGAGGAGCCATAGGAGTTGTCTTAATTATTGTATGACCTGCGTGTCAATGAATAAACGCCATGTAATTACTTTACTTTATTGCTAAACCGTTAGCCATAGTAGTAGAAGTAACAGTTGGCGAACAACTTCATGGAGACACAATGATGGAGATCATGATGATGGAGACCATGGTGTCATGCCGGTGACGAAGATGATCATGGCGCCCCGAAGATGGAGATCAAAGGAGCAATATGATATTGGCCATATCATGTCACTATTTGATTGCATGTGATGTTTATCATGTTTTTGCATCTTATTTGCTTAGAACGACGGTAGTAAATAAGATGATCCCTCATAATAATTTCAAGAAAGTGTTCCCCCTAACTGTGCGTCGTTGCGAAAGTTTGTTGTTTCGAAGCACCACGTGATGATCGGGTGTGATAGATTCCAACGTCCACATACAATGGGTGTAAGACAGATTTAGACATGCAGAACACTTAGGTTGACTTGACGAGCCTAGCATGTACAGACATGGCCTTGGAACACAAGAGACTGAAAGGTCGAACATGAGTCGTATGGAAGATACGATCAACATGGAGATGTTCACCGATGATGACTAGTCCGTCTCACGTGATGTTCGGACACGGTCTAGTTGAGTCAGATCATGTATCACTTAGATGACTAGAGGGATGTCTAATCTGAGTGGGAGTTCATTAAATAATTTGATTAGATGAACTTAATTATCATGAACTTAGTCTATAAACCTTTGCAAAATGTCTTGTAGATCAAATGGCCCACACTCATGTCAACCTCAACTTCAACGCGTTCCTAAAGAAAACCAAGCTGAAAGATGATGGCAGCAACTATACGGACTGGGTTCGGAACCTGAGGATCATCCTCATAGCTGCCAAGAAAGCATATGTCCTAGAAGCACCGCTAGGTGAAGCACCCATCCCAGAGAACCAAGACGTTATGAACGCTTGGCAGTCACATGCTGATGGTTACTCCCTCGTTTAGTGCGGCATGCTTTACAGCTGAGAACCAGAGCTCCAAAAGCGTTTTGAGCAACACGGAGCATATGAGATGTTCGAAGAGCTGAAAATGGTTTTCCAAGCTCATGTCCGGGTCGAGAGATATGAAGTCTCCGACAAGTTCTACAATTGTAAGATGGAGGAAAATAGTTCTGTCAGTGAGCACATACTCAAAATGTGTGGGTTGCACAACCGCTTGTCCCAGCTGGACATTAACCTCCCAGACGAGGCGGTCATTGACAGAATCCTTCAGTCGCTCCCACCTAGCTACAAGAGCTTTGTGATGAACTACAATATGCAGGGGATGGTGAAAACTATTCCTGAAGTATTTTCAATGCTGAAATCAGCGGAGGTGGAAATCAAAAAGGAACATCAAGTGTTGATGGTCAATAAAACCACTAGTTTCAAGAAAGGCAAGGGTAAGAAGAACTTCAAGAAGGACGGCAAGGGAGTTGCCGCGCCCGGTAAGCCAGTTGCCGGGAAGAAGCCAAATAATGGACCCAAACCTGAGACTGAGTGCTTTTATTGCAAGGGAAGGGGACACTGGAAGCGGAACTGCCCCAAATACTTAGCGGACATGAAGGCCGGCAACACTAAAGGTATATGTGATATACATGTAATTGATGTGTTCCTTACCAGTACTCGTAGTAGCTCCTGGGTATTTGATACCGGTGCGGTTGCTCATATTTGTAACTCAAAACAGGAGCTGCGGAATAAGCGGAGACTGGCGAACGACGAGGTGACGATGCGTGTCGGGAATGGTTCCAAGGTCGATGTGATCGCCGTCGGCATGCTACCTCTACATTTACCTATGGGATTAGTTTTAAACCTCAATAATTGTTATTTAGTACCAGCTTTGAGCATGAACATTGTATCTAGATCTCGTTTAATACGAGATGGCTACTCATTTAAATCCGAGAATAATGGTTGTTCTATTTATGTGAGAGATATGTTTTATGGTCATGCCCCGCTGGTCAATGGTTTATTCTTAATGAATCTCAAACGTGATGTTGCACATATTCATAGTGTGAATACCAAAAGATGTAAGATTGATAATGATAGTCCCGCATATCTGTGGCACTGCCGCCTTGGTCACATTGGTGTCAAACGCATGAAGAAGCTCCATACATATGGACTTTGGGAATCTCTTGATTTCGAATCATTCGACACATGCGAACCATGCCTCATGGGTAAAATGTCCAAGACTCCGTTCTCCGGAACAATGGAGCGAGCAACCAACTTATTGGAAATTATACATACTGATGTGTGTGGTCCAATGAGCATTGAGGCTCGCGGTGGCTATCGTTATGTTCTCACTCTCACTGATGACTTGAGTAGATATGGGTATGTCTACTTAATGAAACACAAGTCTAAGACCTTTGAAAAGTTCAAGGAATTTCAGAATGAGGTAGAGAATCAACATGATAGTAAAACAAAGTTCTTACAATCAGATCGTGGGGGAGAAATTTAAGTCATGAGTTTGGTACGCACTTAAGGAAATGTGGAATTGTTTCACAACTCACGCCGCCTGGAACACCTCGGTGTAACGGTGTGTCCGAACGTCAATCACACTCTATTGGATATGGTGCGGTCTATGATGTCTCTTACCGACTTACCGCTATCATTTTGGGGATACGCTCTAGAGACAGCTACATTCACTTTAAATAAGGCACCGTCTAAATCCGTTGAGATGACACCGTATGAATTATGGTTTGGGAAGAAACCTAAGCTGTCGTTTCTAAATGTTTGGGGATGTGATGCTTATGTCAAGAAACTTCAACCTAAAAAGCTCGAAGCCAAGTCAGAAAAATGCGTCTTCATAGGATACCCTAAGGAAACCATTGGGTATACCTTCTACCTCAGATCCGAAGGCAAGATCTTTGTTGCCCAGAATGGGTACTTTCTGGAGAAATAGTTTCTCTCGAAAGAAGTAAGTGGGAGGAGAGTGGTATGGGAACCCTGTCCTGGAAGTCATGTTGTTAGACAACGGTGAACCTTCAAACTATGAAGAAGCAATGGCGGGCCCAGATTCCAACAAATGGCTTGAAGCCTTGCAATCCAAGATAGGATCCATGTATGAAAACAAAGTGTGGACTTTGACAGACTTGCCCGATGATCGGCGAGCGATAGAAAACAAATGGATCTTTAAGAACAAGACAGACACGGATCGCAATGTTACCATCTATAAAGCTCGACTTGTTGCTAAGGGTTATCGGCAAGTTCAAGGGGTTGACTATGATGAGACATTCTCTCCCGTAGCGAAGCTGAAGTCCGTCCGAATCATGTTAGCAATTCCCGCATACTATGATTATGAGTATGGCAAATGGACGTCAAAACGGCATTCCTTAACGGCTATCTTAAGGAAGAATTGTATATGATGCAGCCGGAAGGTTTTGTCGATCCTGAGAATGCTAACAAGGTATGCAAACTCCAGCGATCCATTTATGGGCTGGTGCAAGCATCTCGGAGTTGGAACATTCACTTTGATGAGATGATCAAAGCGTTTGGGTTTATGCAGACTTATGGAGAAGCCTGCGTTTACAAGAAAGTGAGTGGGAGCTCTATAGCATTTCTCATATTATATGTAGATGACATACTTTTGATGGGAAATGATATAGAACTTTTGGACAGCATTAAGGCCTACTTGAATAAGTGTTTTTCAATGAAGGACCTTGGAGAAGTTGCTTACATATTAGGCATCAAGATCTATAGGGATAGGTCGAGACACCTCATAGGTCTTTCGCAAAGCACATACCTTGATAAGATATTGAAGAAGTTCAATATGGATCAGTCCAAGAAGGGGTTCTTGCCTGTGTTGCAAGGTGTGAAATTGAGCTCGGCTCAATGCCTGACCATGGCAGAAGATAGAGAAAAGATGAGTGTCATCCCCTATGCGTCGGCTATAGGTTCTATTACGTATGCCATTCTGTACCAGACCTGATGTAAACCTTGCCATAAGTTTGGTAGGAAGGTACCAAAGTAATCCCGGCATGGAACACTGGACAGCGGTCAAGAATATCCTGAAGTACCTGAAAAGGACTAAGGATATGTTTCTCATTTATGGAGGTGATGAAGAGCTCGTCGTAAAGGGTTACGTCGACGCTAGCTTCGACACAGACCTGGATGACTCTAAGTCACAAACCGGATACGTGTATATTTTGAATGGAGTGGCAGTAAGCTGGTGCAGTTCCAAGCAACGCGTCATGGCGGGATCTACATGTGAAGCGGAGTTCATGGCAGCCACGGAAGCAGCGCATGAAGCAATCTGGATGAAGGAGTTCATCATCGACCTAGGAGTCATACCCAATGCGTCGGGGCCGATCACCCTCTTCTGTGACAACACTGGAGCTATTGCCCTTGCCAAGGAGCCCAGGTTTCACAAGAAGGCCAGGCACATCAAGCGTCGCTTCAACTACATTCATGAATATGTTGAAGATGGAGACATAGATATTTGCAAAGTGCATACGGATCTGAATGTCACAGATCCATTGACTAAACCTCTTCAACGACCAAAACATGATCAACACCAGAACTATATGGGTGTTCGATTCATCACAATGTAACTAGATTATTGACTCTAGTGCAAGTGGGAGACTGTTGGAAAAATGCCCTAGAGGCAATAATAATATGGTTATTATTATATTTCCTTGTTCATGATAATTGTCTATTGTTCATGCTATAATTGTGTTATCCGGAAATTGTAATACATGTGTGAATACATAGACCACAACATGTCCCTAGTGAGCCTCTAGTTGACTAGCTCGTTGATCAATAGATAGTCATGGTTTCCTGACTATGGACATTGGATGTCATTGATAACGGGATCACATCATTAGGAGAATGATGTGATGGACAAGACCCAATCCTAAGCATAGCACAAGATCGTGTAGTTCATTTGCTAGAGCTTTTCCAATGTCAAGTATCATTTCCTTAGACCATGAGATCGTGTAACTCCTGGATGCCGTAGGAGTGCTTTGGGTGTACCAAACGTCACAACGTAACTGGGTGACTATAAAGGTATACTACAGGTCTCCACGAAAGTATCTGTTGGGTTGACACGGATCGAGACTGGGATTTGTCACTCCGTATGACGCAGAGGTATCTCTGGGCCCACTCGGTAATGCATCATCATAATGAGCTCAATGTGACCAAGTGGTTGGTCACGGGATCATGCATTCCGGTACAAGTAAAGTGACTTGCCGGTAACGAGATTGAACGAGGTATTGGGATGCCGACGATCGAATCTCGGGCAAGTAACGTACCGATTGACAAAGGGAATTGTATAAGGGATTACTTGAATCCTTGACATCGTGGAGATCATCGTGGAACATGTGGGAGCCAACATGGGTATCCAGATCCCGCTATTGGTTATTGGCCGGAGAGCTGTCTCGGTCATGTCTGCGTGATTCCCGAACCCGTAGGGTCTACACACTTAAGGTTTGATGACTCTAGGGTTGTAGAGATATTAGTATGGGGTAACCCGAAAGTTATTCAGAGTCCCGGATGAGATCCCGGACGTCAAGAGGAGTTCTGGAATGGTCCGGAGGTGAAGAATTGTATATAGGAAGTCCAGTTTCGGCCACCGGGGAAGTTTTGGGTGTCACGGGTATTGTACCGAGACCACCGGAAGGGTCCCAGGGGTCCACCGGGTGGGGCCACCTATCCCGGAGGGCCACATGGTCTGAAGAGGGAAGGGAAGCATCCCGTGGTGGGCTGGTGCGCCCCCCTTGGGCCTCCCGCTGCGCCTAGGGTTGGAAACCCTAGGGGTGGGGGGCGCCCCACTTGGCTTGGGGGGCAAGTCCCCCCCCTTGCCCCCCCCCCCCTTGAGATGGGATCTCTAGGGGGCCGGCGCACCCCCTAGGGCCCCTATATAAAGAGGGTGGAGGGAGGGCAGCCGCGCCCTAGTCCCTGGCGCCTCCCTCTCCCCGTAACACCTCTCCCTCTCGTTGAGCTTGGCGAAGCCCTGCCGAGATCGCCGCTACTTCCACCACCACGCCGTTGTGTTGCTGGATCTCCATCAACCTCTCCTTTCCCCTTGATGGATCAAGAAAGAGGAGACGTCTTCCCAACCGTACGTGTGTTGAACGCGGAGGTGTTGTCCGTTAAGCACTAGGATCTTCGGTGATTTGGATCACGACGAGTACGACTCCCTCAACCCCGTTCTCGTGAACGCTTCCGCTCGCGATCTACAAGGGTATGTAGATGCACTTCTATCTCTTTTTGCTAGATGAGTCCATAGATTGATCTTGGTGAAGCGTAAAAAAAATTATTTTCTGCAACGTTCCCCAACAGAAAATGCCATGTGAATCTGAAGAAACTGCCAACAAGAACGTTCGCAAAATGCCTTATCTCCCAGCGAACATTCATCAGCTATTGCGATCCTACACGAACTCTATCCGATCGACTCGATCCTACGGGTATAAAGAGCTAATCATGCACGTACATCATCTGAAAGAATTGAGTGCACTCATTTAACCATCATGCCGATGTGCGACCCAGCACGGACGAGGCACACCACTGACCGGACGGGACGGGACGGCACATTCATAATCATTTTCTCTAGTTTTCCATGGCAAGCTGGCACGCTAAGCCATGCCTGCTTAGCCATTGAATTCCGATGACCGCAATGACCGTCATGTTTCCCGCGACATGTTGGTTCACCTACCTTCCGCTTATAATTACTGGTTCCAAGTGTTCTCCCTTGGCACCATCACCCAACTCGCCCTATCCTCATAAGCCCCCACTGGCCCAACATTGCTCACCACTTTCCCTCGCTCTCGCCACATCTGCCATGCCCCCGCCCGTCCACAATTTGCAAGTGGATGAGGATCCATAAAATTTTAGCAAGAGCATGCAAGCAAAAAGAAGGCACATGGTAACACAAGCGAACAAAAGATCGAATGGAAGAAGGGAGACGAAAAGGCAAAGGTTTTTGAAAATTGCTTTAGAAGTGGGGCAGAGGAAAACGAGAGGCGAATGGTGAATAATGTAATGCAAGGGAGAAGATTTTATGATGGGTACTTGGTATGGCTTGACATGACGTAGACCTCCCCGGCAACGGTGCCAGAAATCCTTTTTGCTACCTCTTGAGCTTGCGTTGGTTTTCCCTTGAATAGGAAAGGGTGATGCAGCAAAGTAGCGTAAGTATTTCCCTCAGTTTGAGAAACAAGGTATCAATCTAGTAGGAGATGACACACAAGTCACCGAATACCTGCACAAACAATCAACCACTTGCACCCAACATGATAAAGGGCTTGTCATTCCCTTCACGATCACATGCAAAAGTGAGATATGATAGAGATAGATAAATGGTAAAGTAAATATTTTTGGTATTTTTAGTTTATAGATTGGAAAGTAAAGATTGCAAAATAGATTCAATATAATGGAAAAAAGACCCAGGTGAGGGAGTCCTGGATTAGGGGGTATCCGGACAGTCGGACTATATACATCGTTCGGACTATTGAAGCATGAAGATACAAGACTCAAGGCTCCGGCTCGGGTCCTGATGGGACTCTCCTTTGCGTGGAAGACAAGATTGGCGATCCGGATATTGTATTTCCTTCCTTGTAACCGACTTCGTGTAAACCCTAGCCCTCTCCGATGTCTATATAAACCGGAGAGGATGGTCCTTAGAAGGCCGATCACATTTACAATCATACCATCATAGGCTAGCTCCTAGGGTTTAGCCTCTACGATCTCGTGGTAGATCTACTCTTGTATTACTCATATCTTCAATATTAATCAAGCAGGAAGTAGGGTTTTACCTCCATCGAGAGGGCCCGAACCTGGGTAAACATTGTGTCCCTTGCTTCCTGTTACCATCAGCCTAAGACGCACAGATCGGGACCCCCTACCCGAGATCCGCCGGTTTTAACACCGACATTGGTGCTTTCATTGAGAGTTCCTCTGTGTCGTCACTTCGAGGCTTGATGGCGTCTTCAATCGCCAACAACACGGTCCAGGGTGAGACTTTTCTCCCTGGACTGATCTTTTTGTTCGGCGGCTTCGCACTGCGGGCCAATTCGCTTGGTCATCTGGAGCAGAACGATGGCTATGCCCCTGGCCATCAGATCAGGTTCGGAAACATGAACTACATGGCGGATATTCGCAGAGACTTGATCTTCAACGGATTCGGCCCTGTACCAGGAGCGCCGGACAGTCACGACGAGCACGGCTAGTCGCCGGACAGTCGTCGGACAATGCTCAGGACATCACCCCTGCAGTAGCCCCGGATCTAAATACGGAGCAGGTTGCGTCGCACAAGGACTGAGGGGTAGACCCCGCCCTGCAGGCCGCATACTCATCGGCGGTGGAGCCGAGCACAGGTCTCACCTCTGTGGAGGCCTGTAACCCCGGGCCCCAGGACTCGTATCCGGTTGTCGGTCCCGGTCCGCACACCCCCGAGCCAGCCGAGCCAGGTTGGGCTCCGGTAATGGAAATTACTACTGTGGACATCTTTCAGCACTCGCCCTTTGGCGACATGCTAAACTCATTAAAGTCTCTCTCTTTGTCAGGAGGCTCTGGGCCGAACTATGTCCGGCTTGAGTGGGAAGCAGGTGACGAAGGAATTCGCTGCCCACCCACCACCCACTTCATTGCCACGATCGATGATTTAACCGACGTTCTTGACTTCGACTCCGAAGACATCGACGGTATGGACGACGATGCAGGAGAAGCTTCAGAATCTCTGGGGCGCGGGACTACTACCTTGTCACACGATATATACATGCTGGATACGCCCAAGAAGGACGACGGTGATAATTCAGATGATAAAACACCTAGGCAAAAGCCAAAATGGCGGCGCAGACGCCGCTCAAAGTCCAGCAACAGTAAAAATAGCGACAAGAGCGCAAAAAGGATTGATATACCAGTAAACACCGAAGGCAATAATGACCACATGGACCCAACATTGGAGCAGGATGAGCCAGGTCACGCCAAACCAAGTTCGGAGCAAATACCCAATCACACTGATCCGGAGGGACAAGCTCATGAAATCTCCCCAGGACAGGAACACAGTCCGGACGACGATGCATTCATCAATCCGGAAGAATGTGTGGAACGAGACAACATCCACCAAAATCTTATGGCCACAGCGAGAAGTCTAAAGAAGCAGAAGCAATGGCTCAAAGCCACACAGGAAAAGCTCAGTCGCAGATGGATAAAGTGCTAGACACTGAAGAAAGATATGGCGACGATCGCCATACAAAAAGCTATCCAAAACGCAAGCTACTGCCAGAATTCGACGACGAGGCCCTTCCACCAAAGAATAATACGACCAGGAGACCAGACATACCGCTTCACAACCACAATAGAGCGGCTACTGATACCGCGCACGATCTACCTGAGCATTTGGATAAGAAAGCCGGTGCAGCCAGGTCCATCTACGGATCTAAGGGACACACCCCGGCGAGGGACTATGGTCACCCAAATGCTCATACAAGCCAAATACCAGTTCGGAATAAGCACCGGACACAACAACAGCCGACCACATGCCACAACACGCCCAGATACAAAGGGGCTGCTCACCCCCTGTGCTTCACCGAAGAAGTACTGGACCATGAATTCCCACAAGGCTTTAAACCTGTGAACATAGAGGCATACGACAGAACGATAGACCCAGGGGTCTGGATCGAGGATTTTATCCTGCATATTCACATGGCTCGTGGGGATGACCTCCACGCCATCAAATACCTTCCCCTCAAGTTGAAGGGACCAGCTCGACACTGGTTGAAAAGCCTCCCCGAAAATTCAATCGGGAGTTGGGAGGAACTCGAGGACACTTTCAGGGCCAAATTTCAAGGGACTTATGTCCGGCCTCTGGATGCAGACGATCTAAGTCACATAATCCAACAACCCAGAGAGTCTACCGCAAGCTTTGGAACAGATTCCTCACTAAAAAGAATCAAATAGTCAATTGTCCGGACGCTGAAGCCTTAGCAGCATTCAAACATAGCATCTGCTACGAGTGGCTCACCCGGCACCTCGGCCAAGAAAAGCCAAGGACAATGGCAGCCCTAACAGGCCTTATGACCTGCTTTTGCGCGGGTGAAGATAGCTGGTTAGCCCGTAAAGGCACCAGCGACCCCAACACATCCGAAATAAGGGATGGCAATGGGAAGCCACGGCGTAATAAACACAAACGCCAAAACAAGGAAGCCATTTAAAGAAGCCATTTAAAGGCAATAAATAAGCCATTTAAATGCAGTAAAGAGGGATCATCCGGTCTGAACATAGTCCTGGATAGACTATGCCAAATTCATGGCACCCCGAAGAAACCTGCAAACCACACGCATAGAGAATGCTGGGTTTTCAAGCAGGCCGGCAAATTAAATGCCGAACACATGGGGAGGGAAACACCAAGTGAATACGAGGATGAACCTCGCCAGCCGAACACTGGGGGATAGAAAAAAAAATCGCCAGAGGTTAAAACAGTAAACATGATCCATGCGACTCACACATTCACGAGAAGGCATGAATGCGCGCCCAGAGACGCGCACGATGTAGAGCCCATCATACCCACATCTGACTACTGGATGTCTTGTCCGATCACTTTCGATCACATGGACGGCCGAACTAGTATTCGGCGCGGAGGATCAAAGGCCTTGGTGCTTGACCCAATAATCGACGGATACCGTCTCACCCGTGTCCTCATGGACAGTGGCAGTAGCCTCAGTTAAATATTCGAGGACACTGTCCGCAGAATGGGGATAAACCCATCTAGAATTAGCCAAAGCAACACCGCCTTTGAAGGGGTGATACCAGGCGTTGAAGCCTACGGCAGGGGCTCTGTCGTGCTGGAAGTAACATTCGGCTCCCTATGCAACTCCGAAAGCGAAGAACTACTCTTCACCATCGCCCCCTTCCAAAGCAGCTATCATGCATTGCTTGGAAGAACGACGTTCGCTCGCTTCAACGCATTGCTGCTCTATGGCTACCGTACACTCAAGATGCCTGGTCCACGTGGTGTCATCACCGTTAGAGGAATCTCAGAGCACTCTTCATGCGCAGAGGAACACGCGACGGCCCTAGCGGCCGGATTGTAAGTGGCCTCCAATATCAAAAAACATAACTGGTCACTACGACCACAGACACGGTTAGACGAGTCCGGTAGCCCGAATAAAACTGAACCAGGGCACCTTATATGTAATCCCATAATGGATACCAGGGGCTATAAATATTTAATGCAGCCCCACATCTGGCTCAACCTTACTGGTAGGCCAATATCTAACACTTTTATTATCAATCGCATACTTATGTTGTACTCTCCTACGAGTTTTCTTTTTCCACAGACAACGTTCGCGCGATACCCTTCCAGGATACGGCACAACGGAGACAAAGGTGCAGACGTGCAGCAGGGCCCCCCAACAGGTTTCTTTTTAGATTAAGCCCCTGTGTAAACCTTTTCTACTGCCTCTTGTTGTTTAACCATCCCATGGGTTCCATACCCCCAGAGGAAACTGCCGTTATTGGCATTTCGCCACGACAGATTAACCGCACGTACCTGGCAATTTAGGGTTTATAACAGGCTTTCGTCAGCCTATTTTGTTTTACAAAGACCGAATACCTTCGGGAGTGTTTGGCATCACGAGTTTAGCCTTATATGCATCAGCTCTGAATCATGTCTTTGGTCAAATGTTGGGTTTGCCCGGCTCCTAGGTTTGTCGCCTTATGTTCCGTTATTATCGGCTAAGGCGGCCAAAGGAGAACTACTGTGATTGTGCCCTAGTTATTATGGATGAGCACCTTAGTAGAGAAAGCCGAAAATTGACTATCATGATACAGCGAGAGACTGTTCAACCACTCGAAGACTCACCGGAATCTTTAAGGATTCCTCCACATTAACGAAGGGCCGTTTCCCGGCCATGTACATACGCGCCCGTATTCGGATGCATGCGAATGTACCAAGGGCTACATAGTAGCCCCACTGTTAGACCCCCATGGCTAAGTGAAAGTGTTACAGCTATATAGTCCGGTTGCCTAGTTCGACGTGCGATCACCTCCTTAATGGACCAAGACGTTGGATCAAGTGTGATTAAGCATATTTCTCGTGAACACCCCCGCATTGTATGCGTGGGGGCTGAAGCCAACGACTGCTAACTTTTATACTACTCATATCTATATAAAAACGGCCGCAAAGGGGACACAATCATACTTCCGGGCAAAAAGTATAAATATAGCCTCATAATCAAAATAAACATTGTTTTTTACAATGATTCGACTTATCACTCGAACAAGACATTCTTCGAGCAGTGCGCCACTATTAGGCGGGCACCCTCTGTGACCTGCGCCAAGTAGTGCTCGGCCGGATATTGGCCTCCCGCCGGATCCTGGGTCGCTATAATGGTGGCCTCCATATCCGTCCAATAGGATTTAACACGGGCAAGAGCCATCCGCGCACCCTCTACGCACGCCGACCTCCTCATGGAGTCAATCCGAGACACGGCCCCAAGGAATTGCTGCACCAAACCAAAGTAGTTGTCCCGCTTAGGCCCCTTCGGCCAAAGATGGTGTATTACAGACTGCATTGCAAGCCCGGACAGCCTATGGAGCTCCGCCACAGCAGCCACCTTCTCATTTAGCGGCAGCGGGCGAGTGGGAGCATTGAACTGCGACCAGACAAGCTTCTCCACTTCTTTATCATCTTGACCCTCGAAAAACTTAGCAGAATCAGCTTTACTATTCGCCAAGTCCGCATATGCATCTGTAAAACTCCAGCGCCCAGCCAGGGGAGCATACTTCGGATCCAAAAACTTCGTCCGCAATAAGTAGGAGCCCCCAGCCATGATTTTGTTGGCCTGTTGGAGCTCCTCCCGTATACCCCGGACCTCGGTCCGCATCTCCTTGGAGGCATTAAGTGCCTTGTCTAGCTCGGACGAACTAGCCTTATTCTCCTTTTCAAGGAGTACATACCGGTTGGCGGCATTTTTCAACTCCCCAGCCATTTCGGCTATCTTTTCCTCGCTTCGGTGAAGAGCAGCCTGTTCGGCTCTCAATTCTTCGGCCGCCTTTAGGGCAGCCGCATTGCTAGCCCGAGCTTGTTCCTTGGCCTGAGCAAGTTCCGCCCTCAGGGCCTCCACGGCAGCAGCACCATCTGCAGTACAAACACATTGCATTAATATTATACCCCACTCGCATTTTCCTATGCATCATAATAAGGGAAGCAGAGCACATACCCTGTGACTCTTCCAGCTGTTTGTTTACCAGCGTGATATCGGCATCAATAGATCCGATCTGCCTCCTCAGTTTGGCAACTTCAACATACTGGTCGGTTGCCGGATCCTTATATACCTGTGCACATGTACGATGCAGCCATTACTATATGATCCCCCGTTAGCCGCCTATGGCAGGCAACCAGAGTCTCAGGGGCTACTATCCATAGGGAGCACACCTAGCGCGTGCTTCATAACCAAAAAATTGTGCATTTTTCACTACATACCTCAAAGCCTTTGAGCAGGCTTGTAAATGCCTCATTCAAACCGCTTGTAGCGGACGAAATCTTTGTGAGCACCGTGCTCATTAAAGAATGGTGCTCCTCCGAGAGAGCGGCTCGCTCCAGAAGGTCTGTCAGTACATCCGGCCGGACATCAAACTGTGCCGGACCCTTCTCATCGCCCCTCGTGGGAGCCAAACGCTCCGGGCTCAGTGTGACTGACGTGTTAGCTTCCGGCTTCGGCAGATCCGGACTCCTCCGTGACGACACCTCAGTGTCGCCCGCTTCATGAGGCGGAGAGGTGGGCGGGGTCTCACTCTCCATCATCTCCGGAGGAAGATCCCCCGAAGACGAACTTTGTTGAGAAGAGCTGATCGCCGGACTGCAAAAGATGAAGTCCCGGTTATGAATCTCGGAGAAACACCTCACCTTCGAATTAACGATCAACTTACAGCTCGGTGGAGGGCTGGCCCGTTGGTGGGCACGACACAGTGAGGGTGCCCGTAGCGGCAGAGCCCCCTGGTGATACCTTCTTCCCTTGTTTGGGCATCTCCGCCTCCAAGTCTTCGGAGGCGGCCCCTCTTCCTCCCGCACAGGGAGGAGGCCTTAACCTCCCCTTCCCGACTATCCTCCGTAGGAGAGGTAGCGATTCCCCGGGTCTGGATGCATAGTGTGTGAAGTTCGGCTTCACTGCCCTTTCCTTCGCCTTTCCCTGAGGGGATTTTGCTGAGCACCCGGCCAAGCATCTTGGCGATGGTTGGGCTAGGCAAACCTTCAGGAAGTGGCGTTGGACACCTGATTCTCTCTGCCTTGTTGAGCCATTCCTGGCCACGGAGGGATTTTCAGAATAATAGTTATGATAAATATAAATGAAGTGTCCAGCTTTAAGGTTACTTACTTGGGCATCTAGGCGATTGCAGCTTAGGCCCGCATCCTCGGTGGTGTCCGGACACTTTACTTGTGGTCCGAAGAATAATTTACACATCCCTTTGAGCTTCAAGACGAAGAAGTGCTTAATAGTCCGCGGACCCTCCGGATTAAACTCCCACATCCGGAGAGGCCGACGTTTGGACGGCAACATCCATCGGATTAGCATCGCTTGAGTTATGCTGACAAGATTTATGTCCCTCTCAATAAGCTCGCGGATGCGACTCTACAGTTCTGGTACATCACCAGCGGGCCCATAATTTCGTCCTATGTCGGTCCAAGACGCCAACTGTGACGGAGTGCCCGAGCGGAACTCGGGGGCGGCTACCACTTTGTGCCTCTAGGAGCTGTAACGTAAAACCACCTCCATTGCCATATATCGGATACTTATGGGAAAGAACCCTCTGGCCATGGGGCATCGGCGTTCCTGCTTATTGTGGCACCTCCGCACTCCGCATGTCGCCCCTCGATCATCTTCGGCTTCACATTGAAGGTCTTGAGCCATAAGCCGAAGTGTGGGATGACGTGGAGAAAAGCCTCGCACACAATAATGAATGACGAGATATGGAGGATGGCGTCTGGAGCCAGATCGTGAAAATCCAACCCATAGTAGAACATGAGCCCCCTCACAAAGGGTTCGAGGGTGAGGCCCAGGCCTCGGAGGAAGTGAGGAACGAACACAACGCTCTCATTGGGCTCCGGCGTAGGGATGACTTGCCCTGGAGTAGGAAGCCTGTGCTGGATATCGGCGGTCAGGTATCCGACTTTCCTAAGCTTCGTAATGTCCTCCTCCTGGATCGAGGAGGCCACCCACCAGCCTTTTGCGTCAGATCCGGACATGTTGGAGGATCTGTGGTGTTGGAGCTTAGGACTTGGGTGTTAGAACTCAGGTGTGAGAAGGAGCAAGGGAGGTGGAAAAGAGGCGTAGGCCTTGACCCCTTTATAAAGGGGATGAATATCAAGAGTCCTCAACGTGACCGCTTGAGACTTATCTAAAATACACAGAGTCATACCAACGGTCGCCGTGGGGTCACACACGCCCATATCAATGAAAGATCCCATAATAAGAGGAACACGATCTCTGCTTTGGCGGGACGTGCCAATAAAACCGCCTCGCAACACGAGTCGAGGTGGGGCAGGAAACGCCGGTTCGTGTTGGACCCGGCCACGATGCAAGGGCACGATGTACAAAGATTGCCAGCAGAACAGATTTATGCTATGTTCCCTACAACGGTGTGTGAAGATCATCTTGCAGAACTAGACACTATTGGTTGTAGCAAATCCAGACACAGTCTATGTGTTCGATAATTACCTTGGAGTATTCGGAGAAGGAACCCGCCTTGCAATGCCGAAGATAAGACTATGTGCCGGATTCATCGTCATTGAAGCCTGGTTCAGGGGGTACTGAGGGAGTCCTGGATTAGGGGGTATCCGGACAGCCGGACTATATACATCGTCCGGACTATTGAAGCGTGAAGATACAAGACTCAAGGCTCCAGCTCATGTCCGGATGGGACTCTCCTTTGCGTGGAAGACAAGCTTGGCGATCCGAATATTGTATTTCCTTCCTTGTAACTGACTCCGTGTAAACCGTAGCCCTCTCCGGTGTCTATATAAACCGGAGAGGATGGTCCTTAGAAGGCCGACCACACTTACAATCATACCATCATAGGCTAGCTCCTAGGGTTTAGCCTCTACGATCTCGTGGTAGATCTACTCTTGTATTACTCATATCTTCAATATTAATCAAGCAGGAAGTAGGGTTTTACTTCCATCGAGAGGTCCCAAACCTGGGTAAACATTGTGTCCCTTGCTTCCTATTACCATCAGCCTAATACGCACAGATCGGGACCCCCTACTCGAGATCCGCCGGTTTTGACACCGACACCGGGGGCCATAGGTTTCACTAGTGGCTTCTCTCAAGATAGCAAATATTACGGTGGGTGAACAAATTACTGACGATCAATTGATAGAAAAGCGCCTAGGTATGACGATATCTAAGGCAATGATCATGAACATAGGCATCACGTCCGTGTCAAGTAGACCGACTCCTGCCTGTATCTACTACTATTACTGCACACATAGACCGCTATCCAGCATGCATCTAGAGTATTAAGTTCATAAAGAACGGGGTAACACATTAAGCAAGATAACATGATGTAGAGGAATTAACTCAAG
Organism: Triticum aestivum; assembly: GCF_018294505.1. Classification (NCBI taxonomy): domain Eukaryota; kingdom Viridiplantae; phylum Streptophyta; class Magnoliopsida; order Poales; family Poaceae; genus Triticum; species Triticum aestivum. The sequence goes on from NC_057801.1 coordinate 709,640,512, forward strand.
CAATATGATGAAAACCCTATCTTGTTATCCTCGATGGCAACAATACAATACGTGCCTTGCTGCCCCTACTGTCACTGGGAAAGGACACTCCAAGACTGAACCCAAAGATAAGCACATCTCCCATTGCAAGAAAGATCAATCTAGTAGGCCAAACTAAACCGATAATTTGAAGAGACTTGCAAAGATATCAAATCATACATATAAGAATTCAGAGAAGAACCAAATAATATTCATAGATAATCTTGATCATAAATCCACAATTCATCGGATGTCGGCAAACACACCGCAAAAGAATATTACATTGAGTAGATCTCCATGAACATCGAGGAGCACAAGGTATTGAGAATCAAAGAGAGAGAAGAAGCCATCTAGCTAATAACTATGGGCCCAAAGGTCTGTGGTAAACTACTCATGCTTCATCGGAGAGGTAATGGTATTGATGTAGAAGCCCTTCATGATTGAATCCCCCTCCGGTAGGATGCCGGAAAAGGTCCCTAGATGGGATCTCATGGGTACACAAGGTTGCAGCGGTGGAAAACTGGTTTCGTGGCTCCCCCTGATGTTTTTAGGGTATAAGAGTATATATATATATGCGAAGGAACTAGGTCAGTGGAGCTACGATGGGCCCACGAGGGTGTGGGCGCGCCCTCCTGGCTCGTGGCCGCCTCGTTGCATCTCTGACTTCATCTCCAAGTGTTCTGGTTTCCTTTCGGTCCAAGAAAGATCATCGTGAAGGTTTCATTCCATTTGGACTCTGTTTGGTATTCCTTTTCTGCGAAACTATAAAATCGGCAAAAAAAACAGAAACTGGCACTGGGCCCTTGGTTAATATGTTACTCCCAAAAATAATATAAAATAGCATATAAATGCCCATTAAACATCTGAAACAGATAATATAATAGCATGGAACAATCAAAAATTATAGATACGTTGGAGACGTATCAAGCATCCCCAAGCTTAATTCCTGCTCTTCCTCGAGAAGGTAAATGCAAAAAACAGAATTTTTGATGTGGAATGCTACCTAACATATTTATCCATGTAATTTCTTTATTGTGGCATGAATGTTCAGATCCGAAAGATTCAAGACAAAAGTTTAATATTGACATAAAAACAATAATACTTCAAGCATACTAACAAAGCAATCATGTCTTCTCAAAATAACATGGCCAAAGAAAGCTATCCCTACAAAATCATATAGTCTGGCTATGCTCTATCTTCATCACACAAAATATTTAACTCATGCACAACCCCGGTTTCAGCCAAGCAATTGTTTCATACTTTACTATTTTCAAACTTTTTCAATCTTCATGCAATACATGAGTGTGAGCCATGGATATAGCACTATAGGTGGAATAGAATGGTGGTTGTGGACAAGACAAAAAGGAGAAGATAATCTCACATCAACTAGGCATATCAACGGGCTATGGAGATGCCCATCAATAGATATCAATGTGAGTGAGTAGGGATTTCCATGCAACGGATGCACTAGATCTATAAGTGTATGACAACTCAAAAAGAAACTAAGTGGGTGTTTATCCAACTTGCTTGCTCATGAAGACCTAGGGCACTTTGAGGAAGCCCGTCATTGGAATATACAAGTTCTATAATGAAAATTACCACTAGTATATGAAAGTGACAACATAGGAGACTCTCTATCATGAAGATCATGGTGCTACTTTGAAGCACAAGTGTGGAAAAAGGATAGTAACATTACCCCTTCTCTTTTTTTCTCTCATTTTTTTTATTTGGGCCTTCTCTCTTTTTTTATGGCCTCTTTTTTTTATTCGTCTGGAGTCTCAGCCCGACTTGTGGGGGAATCATAGTCTCCATCATCCTTTCCTCACATGGGACAATGCTCTAATAATGAAGATCATCACACTTTTATTTACTTACAACTCAAGAATTACAACTCAATACTTAGAACAAAATATGACTCCATGTGAATGCCTTCGGCGGTGTACCGGGATGTGCAATGATTCAAAGAGTGACATGTATGAAAAAATTATGAACGGTGCCTTTGCCACAAATACAATGTCAATTACATGATCATGCAAAGGAATATGAAAATGATGAAGCGTGTCATAATAAATGGAACATTGGAAAGTTGCATGGCAATATATCTCGGAGTGGCTATGGAAGTGCCATAATAGGTAGGTATGGTGGCTATTTTGAGGAAGGTATATGGTGGGTGTTATGGTACCGGCGAGAGTTGCGCGGTACAAGAGAGGCTAGCAATGGTGGAAGGGTGAGAGTGCGTATAATCCATGGACTCAACATTAGTCATAAGGAACTCACATACTTATTGCAAAATTCTACAAGTCATCAAATCAAAGTACTACAAGCATGCTCCTAGGGGAAGTGTTGGTAGGAGTTAACCATCGCGTGATCCCGACCTCCACTCATAAGGAAAACAATCAATAAATAAATCATGCTCCAACTTCATCACATAACGATTCACTAGACATGCATGCTACGGGAATCATAAACTTTAACACAAGTATCTCTCAAATTCGCAATTACTCCACTAGCATGACTCTAATATCACCATCTTCATATCTCAAAACAATCATAAAGAATCAAACTTCTCATAGTATTCAATGCACTTTATATGAAAGTTTTTATTATATCCATCTTGGATGCACATCATATTAGGACTAATTTTATAACCAAACCAATTTTACCATGTTGTTCTAAAAGACTCTCAAAATAATATAAGTGAAGCATGAGCGTTCAACAATTTCTATAAAATAAAACTACCGCCATGCTCTTAAAAGATATAAGTGAAGCACTAGAGCAATATCGTTTAGCTCAAAAGATATAAGTGAAGCACATAGAGTATTCTAATAAATCACGATTCATGCGTGTACCTCCCAAAAGGTGTGTACAGGAAGGATGATTTTGGTAAACTAAAAAGCAAAGACTCAAATCATACAAGACGCTCCAAGCAAAACACATATCATGTGGTGAATAAAAATATAGCCTCAAGTAAAGTTACCGATAGACGGAGACGAAAGAGGGGATGACTTCCGGGCATCCCCAAGATTAGGATTTTGGTTGTCCTTGAATTTTACCTTGGGGTGCCTTGGGCATCCCCAAGCTTAGGCTCTTTCCACTCCTTATTCCATAGTCCGTCAAATCCTTACCCAAAACTTGAAAACTTCACAACACAAAACTCAACAGAAAATCTCATGAGCTCCGTTAGTATAAGAAAATAAATCACCACTTTAAGGTACTGTTGCAAACTCATTATTTATTTATATTGGTGTAATATATACTGTATTCCAACTTCTCAATGGTTCATACCCCCGATACTACTCATAGATTCATCAAAATAAGCAAACAACACACCAAAAACAGAATCTGTCCAAAACAGAACAGTCTGTAGTAATCTGTAACTCTCAAATACTTCCGTAACTCTAAAAATTATGAAAAACTTAGATTCACATGCGACATTTGTGCACCAATCCATAGCAAAAATAATCAGGTCAAAAGAACGTTTCAATAAAATTCTAGAAATTATTTACTGTGTGCAAAGTTTCTGATTTTCATGAGAATCAACACAACTATTACCACAAGCTTCTCTAAAGGTTCTACTTGGCACAAACACTAACTAAACTTAAAACCACTTATAACCAGAGGCTAGATAGATTATTTATTGCTAAACAGGAGAAAAATGCAAAGAATAAAAATAAAATTGGGTTGCCTCCCAACAAGTGCTATCGTTTAACGCCCCTAGCTAGGCATTGATAATTTTAATGATGCTCACACGAAAGACAAGAATTGAAGCACAAAGAGAGCATCATAAAACATGCCACAAACACATCTAATTCTAACATACTTCCTATGCATAGGCATTTTATAGGAAAACAAATTAGCAAGACAAGCAAGATCTAGCATATGCAAGGAAGAAAAAAAACAATAGCAATCTTAACACGAAGAGAGGTAACTTAGTAACATGAAAATTTCTACAACCATATTTTCCTCTCTCATAATAATTACATGTATGATCATAAGCAAATTCAACAATATATCTATCACATAACATATTCTCAACATGATCCACATGCATGCGAAGTTGACACTCCTCCAAAATAGTGGGATTAACATTAACTAAAGTCATGACCTCTCCAAACCCACTTTTCTCAAAAATTTCATAAGATTGAACATTCTCCAAATATGTGGGATCTAAAGTTGACACTCTTCCAAACCTACTTTCAATAATGTTGCAAACATTATTATCAATCTCATATTCATCATGGGGCTTAAATAAATTTTCAAGATCATAAGAAGAATCACCCCAATCATGATCATTGCAACAAGTAGTGGACATAGCAAAACTAGCATCCCCAAGCTTAGGATTTTGAATATTTTTTAGCATAATTGACATCAATAGAATTTATAGTAACATCATTGCAATCATGCTTTTTGTTCAAGGAGCTATCGTGAATCTCTTCATAAATTTATTCATCGCAATTTTCAGATTCACGCAATTTCAAGCAAAACTTCATAAAGATAATCTAGTGCACAAAACTCACTGGTAATTTGTTTATCATAATTGGATCTCTTAAAAAGATTAGCAAGTGAATGAGGATCCATAAAATTTTAGCAAGAGAAGATTTAAGCAAAAAGAAGGCACATGGTAACACAAGCGAACAAAAGATCAAACGAAAGAAGGGAGACGAAAAGGCAAAGGTTTTCGAAAATCATTTTAGAAGTGAGGGAGAGGAAAATGAGAGGCGAATGGCGAATAATGTAATGCAAGGGATAAGAGTTTATGATGGGTACTTGGCATGGCTAGACTTGACGTAGATCTCCCCGACAACGGTGCCATAAATCCTTCTTGCTACCTCTTGAGCTTGCGTTAGTTTTCCCTTGAAGAGGAAAGGGTGATGCAGCAAAGTAGCATAAGTATTTCCCTCAGTTTTGAGAACCAAGGTATCAATCCAGTAGGAGATGACGCACAAGTCACCGAATACCTGCAAAAACAATCAACCACTTGCACCCAACGCGATAAAGGGGTTGTCAATCCCTTCAGGTCACTTGCAAAACTGAGCTCTGATAGAGATAGATAAATGTTTAAGTAAATATTTTTGGTATTTTTGGTTTATAGATGGGAAAGTAAAGATTGCAAAATAGATTCAATATAATGGAAAAGAGACCTGGTTGCCATAGGTTTCACTAGTGGCTTATCTCAAGATAGCAAATATTACGGTGGGTGAACAAATTATTGCCGAGCAATTGATAGAAAAGCCCATAGGTATGAAGATATCTAAGGCAATGACCATGAACATAGGCATCACGTCTGTGTCAAGTAGATAGACTCCTGCCTGCATCTACTACTATTACTACACACATCGACCGCTATCCAGCATGCATCTAGAGTATTAAGTTCATAAAGAACGGAGTAACGCATTAAGCAAGATGACATGATGTAGATGAATTAACTCAAGCAATATGATGAAAACCCCATCTTGTTATCCTTGATGGCAACAATACAATACATGCCTTGCTGCCCCTACTGTCACTGGGAAAGGACACCGCAAGATTGAACCCAAAGCTAAGCACATCTCCCATTGCAAGAAAGATCAATCTAGTAGGCCAAACTAAACCGATAATTCAAAGAGACTTGCAAAGATATCAAATCATGCATATAAGAATTCAGAGAAGAACCAAATAATATTCATAGATAATCTTGATCATAAATCCACAATTCATCGGATGTCGGCAAACACACCGCAAAAGAATATTACATTGAATATATCTCCAAGAACGAGATTCCACGTGCTATTGTTCATCCACCGTCGTTCTCCAGACTCCACCGACTACTATTCATAGAGCCTCCATGGAGTCCTCTTCATCTACCCCCAACCGGCTGGGGTGTGGCAGACTCCTCGGGGTCTTGTTCATCCACCGGCAACTTCCTACTACCACAGGGTCCTGTTCATCCAGCGGCAACCGCTTGCACACGGTCGATGTCCTATTCATATCCAACCCCCATCGAGAACTGTTCATCCACAGCCAACCAACTGGCTAGGTAGACTCACCATGTCTCGACTCGTTCTATGTATCGCACACGCGGCAGCAACGGGCACTGTTCACCCAAAGGCAACCCCAACACTTTGGTCGGGTGGCTAGCTACGTCTCGCACGGGGCTCGATCGGCTTCAGTAATTGCTCGGGTTCAGTTAGCAGCACCATGTAGCCAAGGAATCGCTCGGGTTCAGTTAGCAGCGAAGGGATCGATCGATCGGCTTCAGTACGTAGTGGGATTGATCGATCTCTCAGGTTCAGTAAGCGAACGCCTCTCTCGCTCAGGTTCAGTTATTGCAAACATGGCTCGCACCACGTGCATGTACGAGAGAGAAACGTGCAAACCGCACTACATCGCTCGGCCCAACCACCCACCATAACCGGGAACTCCATGAAAATTTTCTCGCCCTCACTTCTACCATGATTTTTTATGTCATGGACAGCCCAAAGAATGGTATGCAGGTGCGTCCCTGGCCCGCCCAGGACAAAAAGCCCATTTTTTGTCATGTTTTTTTGTCATAGAAGTAGGAACCCACCACATCTATGATGATACGTGGTTTTGTCACAATTATCGTCATAGAAGTGTCATAAGCATGACAGGAAAAAAAATCGTTCGGGCCAAAATGTCATAGATGTGCCTTTTTTTGTAGCGATAAACGGAACGATGGAAGTTGCATGGAAATATATCTTGGAATGGCTATGGAAATGCCATAATAGGTAGGTATGGTGGTTGTTTTGAGGAATGGCATATGGTGGGTTTAATGCACCGGCGAAAGTTGTGCGGTACTAGAGAGGCTAGCAATGGTGGTCCATGGACTCAACATTAGTCATAAAGAACTCACATACTTATTGCAAAAAATTATTATCGCTCAAAACAAAGTACTAATACGCATGCTCCTAGGGGGGTAGATTGGTAGGAAAAAGACCATAGCTCGTCCCCGACTGCTGATACGTCCATTTTGCATCATGCTTTTATATCAATATTTATTGCATTATGGGCTGTTATTTCACGTTATGTCACAATACTTATGGCTATTCTCTCTTATTTTACAAGGTTTACATGAAGAGGGAGAATGCCGGCAGCTGGAATTCTGGGCTGGAAAAGGAGCAAATATTGGAGACCTATTCTGCGCAACTCCAAAAGTCCTGAAACTCCACGGAATATTGTAACGCCCCGGTTCGATGCGCCAGATGTCATTCAGTTATTCACCGTCCTTGCCATGTCATTTGCTTGTGTGTTGCATTTTGCCATGTCATCATCTGCATTTCATCTGCATGTTTTTCAAAACTTGCATCCGTTCGGGTTCTCCCGGTTCTCTCCGTTGTCCGTTTGGAGTCCAGAACTCTCGCGCGCGCCCGTTGCCCCTCTCAGACCATTCTTTTCATGAGCGGGTGTTAAACATTCTCGGAATGGACCGAGTCTTGCCAAGCGGCCTTGGTATACCACCGGTAGACCGCCTGTCAAGTTTTGTGCCATTTGGAGGTCATTTGATACTCCAACGGTTAACCGCGTAGCCCGAAACCCCCCCCCCTTCTCTTTGCAGCCCAACACCCCTCCAAAGTGGCCCAAAACCCATCTAACTCCCCTCCATGCTCTCGGTCGTTCGATCACGATCGCGTGGCCGAAAACCGCTCCTCATTTGGACTCTCCTAGCTCCCTCTACCTATAAATATGCCCTCTCCCCCGAAATTCGCGGACGAATCCCCCCGAAACCCTAGCCCCGCTCCTCTCGTCCGCAGGACATGTCCGTCCCGGACAGGACGCGTCCGCCGCCGCCGCCCGACGAATCCGGGACCGCCACATGGCGCCCCGCGCTGTCCCCGCCGCCGCGGCCCGGTGAGCCCGGATCGGGCCCTCCCGGCCCGTCTCCCCGCGCCGCCGCCCAGATCTCGCCCGCCGCCGCCCGCTCCAGCCCCGCCACCGTCTGCCTCCCGCGCCGGCGCGCTCCCTGCCGGTGACCTCACGCCACCCCGCAACCCCCAGCGCCGGCCGCCGCCTCGTCTTCACCGCCGAGTGTCGCCGCGCCCGCCGGCCCCGCGCCCGAAGCGCCCGGCGCCGCCCCGACCTTCCCCGGTCGTCGCCGCCCCACCGCCGGGTTTCTCCGACCCCGCCGGCGAGCTCCTCCGCCCCGTGCACCGCCGCCGTGCTCCTGCCTCCCTCGATCCAGTCGGGATCGAGGAGAGGGACGACCGGGCCTCCCTGCCCGTGGGCCCCGCGACCTCCAGCAAGGCCCAGTTCCGTCGGCCCATGTCCCCGGCCTGCCAGGCCTGCTCCTCCAGCGACCGGGCCAAGGCCTGCTAGGTGAGCCCCGCCTTTTGTCTGCCCCATGCGTCGAATAGTTATACAGCGCGCGTCTGGTTTTTTTCAGAAATGACCAAGTCCTTGACATTTTGATGCCATGTTTTACATGTCGTATCTCTGCATCCATAGCTCCGTTTTGTGCGTGTAATATGTCAAATTGTTCGTCTCAACGAGTACTTCATTTCATTCCATTGCATCATATTCATTTGAGCTCATCTTGATGCCTGAATCATCGTTGCAAGAGTGCTTCATAATATTGTCTGCTGTCTATTAACAGAACTAGCTCTTTTGTCATTTTTGCCATGATTGATGTATGCATCCTATGAGGTTGATGTCTACATGTGTTTTGATCTATGATATGTCTTATTTATAGAGGTGCTTACCATGTATTTTTGTGATCAATGTGGTGACTAGCACAAGCATGCAAACTAGGCATCATGATGTTGCTCATTTTAGTCCCTGTTCCGCTGTTATTTTGATGCCATGTAAACATCTTGCTATAGAGAGATCCATGCATATTTTGAGATACTTCAGTAAGGATGTTTTGAACATATGATTGTTCTCTATCCATTCATGCCCCTGTTTGCAATTATGGAGTATCCTAGCATGTCATTTTCGTGCTCTACTTTTGCTTGAAAATGTTTCCTGGCAGATTGTTTACATATTCAATTTTGCCAAGGTTGCTATAGTTGATCCTTGCATGCTATGAACTTGTTCTTGACTTGGTTTGTTTCATAAACATGTCTTCTTGATGATTCTATGCTTATCTTGTCATGCAATGACTTGTGGTGAGTGAATCAAGCTTGTTAAGTAAGGTACTTGCTGTTGCTGTTTTGCTAGGCTGAATCTGTTATTTCCTGATGCTATGTAAACCTGCTTCTATAAATCATTCCATGCATAATCTGGAGATGATCACTAAATATGTTTTGTTCTAAATGTCATGCTCTATCCATCCATGCCCCTGGTTGCAATTATAGGTTGTTGTAGCTTGTTGTAATCTTGCTCTAAAGTTGCTTGATAATGTTGCTGTCAGCCTGTTAACATTAAGTTCAGTTATTGCCATGTGTTCTGCTAGTGTTCCATGCACCCTATGAACTTGCTCTTGCCATGCTTAGCTTCATAAACATGTCTTCTTACTGTTTGTTACCTTGCCATGCCATGTTTTTCTCTGTAGTGAGTTGCACAAGCTCACCAACATGCCTTCATAATTCTGTTTCTGCCATGTTTGAATCGGTAATATAACTTGCCATGTTTACATGGGTGCCATCATATTTTCTGATCCTTTTTGGCTCATGGTCAGTAAAGGACTTTTGATCTATGGGTTTAGTAGATTCATGCCATGCCTTTGTTTGCCATGATAAGTTCCTGTAACATGTTATTTGATAGCTCTAAACATTGCAACCTGATGTTATTTTCTGCAAAGTCTGAACTATTATTATTTGCAATCTTACCATGTGTGTTTGAGCATGTTCTAGTGATTTCTGGAGATAGCTCAGTGTTCATGTTTTGTTATGCTTTACCTGTAAATCATGCCCGTGCCTTTTGTTTTCTTGTTGAGGTCATGTAGCATGTTTTTTGATGCTCGCAAGATGCCTAGTTGCTGTTTTGGACAGATTGTTGCTATAACTTGTTTAGCGTGTGTGTGTTGAACCGTTGCTCCGTTTTGAGTGTGCTCTATATGAAACTTGCTTAGAATTGCATGTAGTTTCATATTATCATCTTGAATCCATGTTTTGAGGTGTTCGCTTGATGTTTGGGTGCATTTTGCATCAATGCCATGTTTAACTTGTTTTGCTCATATCTTCTAGGCCGTAGCTCCGAACTAAATGAACTTTATATGTAACTTGACTAGAATCTCGTGTAGATCATCTTGGTGCATTTTAACTTGTTGTTTAACAACTTGAACATACGGTTTATTCAGATCTGGACCAATTTCAAAATATGCATATGAGGACTTACCGGAATTGTTATATGTTGTTCCCGGCCTCATTTAAACTTGCCTTGATGTGTTGCTCTTGTTTGCATCATCTCTTGCCATGAGTAGCTTCATGTAGCTTTGTCATGCATCATGCTCGTGTGTGCATCATGCCTTGTTCATGTGTGGTGTGTTTACCATGTTGTGTGCTTCTTTTCGATAGTTCCTGTTTCGTTGCAATCGTGAGGATTCGTTCGTCTACGCTTGGTTCGGCTTCATCCGTTCGTCTTCTTCATGGACTCGTTCTTCTTACTTGCGGGATTTCAGGCAAGATGACCGCTACCCTCGATCTCACTACTATCATCGCTATGCTAGTTGCTTCGTTCTATCGCTATGTTGCGCTACCTATCACCTGTTTATCAAGCCTCCCATATTGCCATGAACCTCTAACCTTTGACACTTTTCCTATGCAAACCGTTGCTTGGCTATGTTACCGCTTTGCTCAGCCCTCTTATAGCGTTGTTAGTTGCAGGTGAAGTTGAAGATTTCTCCATGGTGGACAGGATTATGTTGGGATATCACAATATCTCTTATATTATTAATGCATCTATATATTTGGTAAAGGGTGGTAGGCTCGGCCTTATGCCTGGTGTTTTGTTCCACTCTTGTCGCCCTAGTTTCCGTCATACAGTGTTATGTTCCCAGATTTTGCGTTCCTTACGCGGTCGGGTAATTTATGGGACCCCCTTGACAGTTTGCTTTGAATAAAACTCCTCCAGCAAGGCCCAACCTTGGTTTTACCATTTGCCTCACCACCCCCTATATTTCCCTTGGGAGTTATTAACCCAAGGGTCATCTTTATTACAGCCCCCCCCCCCCCGGGCCAATGCTTGTCTAAGTGTTGGTCCAAACTAGAGCACCGTGCGGGGCCATCCCTTGGCAACTTGGGTTACGTCGGTTCCTGTATGCTTCGCTCATCCAGTGTGCCCTGAGAACAAGATATGTGCAGCTCCTATCAGGATTTGTCGGCATAGCGGGCGGCTTTGCTGGTCTTGTTTTACCATTGTCGAAATGTCTTGTAAACTGGGATTCCGAGTCTGATTGGGTCTTCCTGGGAGAAGGTATATCCTTCATTGATCGCGAGAGCTTATCATGGGCTAAGTTGGGACACCCCTGCAGGGTATAATCTTTCGAAAGTCGTGCATGCAGTTATAGGCAGATGGGAATTTGTTAATGTCCGGTTGTAGATTACTTGACACCAGATCCGAATTAAAACGCATCAATCGTGTGTGTAGCCGTGATGGTCTCTTTTCGGCGGAGTCCTGGAAGTGAACACGGTTTCTGGGTTATGTTTGACGTAAGTAGGAGTTCAGGATCACTTCTTGATCATTGCTAGCTTCACGATCGTTCCTTTTGCTCTCTTCTCGCTCTTATTTGCGTATGTTAGCCACCATATATGCTTAGTCACTGCTGTAGCCTCACCACTTTACCCCTTCCTTTCCCTTTAAGCTTTGCTAGTCTTGATACCCATGGTAATGGGATTGCTGAGTCCTCGTGGCTCACAGATTACTACAACAACAGTTGCAGGTACAGGTTTCGCGATGATCATGACGCGAGAGCGATGTTTGCTTGTTTGGAGTTCTTCTTCTGCTTCTTCTTCGATCAGGGATAGGTTCCAGGTCAGCAGCCTAGGCTAGCAGGGTGGATGTCGTTTGAGTTTCTGTTTGTGTTTCATCCGTAGTCGGATGATGCTCTTATGTATTGTGATGTTGTATTCGTGTGGCATTGTATGCCTTATGTATGTATCCCCATCTATTATGTAATGTTGATGTAATGATATCCACCTTGCAAAAGCGTTTCAATATGCGGGTCTATCCTTGGTGGGACCTTCGAGTTCCTTTTGGATAGGGTTGCATATTGGGTGTGACAAGTTGGTATCAGAGCCTCGACCGACCCTAGGAGCCCCCTTGATTGATCGTGTAGTTTGGTCGTTGTTAAGTCTAGAAGAAAACTGATTTCGGAGTCTAGTTATATCAGAGAGTAGGAATTCTTTTTACTCCTCTTCCCCTTCAAATTTTTCTTTAGGATCACGCAGTTGGTTTTCCGATAGTTGGTTCTCAGCTCTTTTCATCCGGTGCATTTTTCGTCGAGTTGACTCGACCCTCTCCATCTTTGCAAAGTTCAATCCTCAGTGGTTTTCTTTTCCCACCCGCCCACCACTTTTTCTTCTCGGAACCGGAGTCCATAATCGAGTATCCATCCCACTCGTGCGAAGTCTTTGTTTTCTTTCTTCAATGATTTCAACCGGTGTCTTCTCTTCAAGTTATTCGTCATTTTCCCCTTCCAAGTTGCTTTTGTTTTCCCGCCCTCCCACCCTTTTTCTTCCCGGAGGCTGACTCTCTCTCGACCATCTATCTCATTCGTGCAGAACCTCTTCAGTCTTTCGTAAATCATTTCGACCGGTGAATTCTCGTCTCGGTGGACATTCTTCATCCCTTTCTTTTTCTGGTGGGTTCAATTCTAATTTTTGATAGTGATTATATTCGTTCCCTCGGCTCAAGCGTTTTTCCTGCTCGTTCGTCTCTCGCCAATTTATCCTTCTGGAGTGCTCAAGACATCTCAGGAGATTCGTCTGTGTTCCAATTAATTCGAGGTTGTCACCTCATTCAAATATTTCAATTGTTCTGGTGCATCATCTATCTGTTCTACAAGCCTTTCCAACGGTGTTATATTTTAGTGGGCCCTAACCCACAGGTTTTTTTCCCATGATCTTACCTGACTCTTCTATTTTCCCGGAGTTATTCTCAAATTCTTTTCAAAGTGTGACGTAAGAATGGTTTCCATCAGTCAGATGCCTTCTCCAAGATCTCGTTCAAATTCTTTTCATTGTTGGCTCAACATCTTCGCTTGTCATTCTCCTGGAGTATCTTAGTAATTTCGATGGTGTTTCTCGTCGTCATTTGAAGATCGAAGAAGAGTTTTTCCTCTAAATCTTGCTCGTTCTCTCGAAGATTTGTAGTTCTAGCTTCGTGTTACCCTCTCGAATTATTTCGTTTGTTGGAAATTCCTTTCTCTCAACCATCCAGAGTATTTCAGGAGTTGATTTCTGTTTCTTTTCACCGGAGGCCATCATTCCAGTTATCATTCTCTATTTATCCCGGTGCTTCGTTCAAGTGTTCTTTAATCAGCTCATTATCTCTTCGTTCTTTTGCATCTAAATCCCCTCTAGCATATTGGTTCTTCTAATTCTTCCCGGTGATTCATTCTTTTTCGTCAGTCATTTTCGAATTCTTACGGTGGTTCGTTCAAGATTCTTTTTCCTTGATTATCATTTTTATTCATTCGTTCTTTTCAATCCTACCGGTGGTTCATGAAGACCTTCTCAAGTTTGCGACGTGTCACTTCTCAATCCTTTTCAAGAAGAATAAGTAGTATGCAAAAATCCATTGCTTGTCATCAATTTAAATTGATGAAGGATAAGCATACAATAAATCTTATTCTTATTCTATTCAAGTGAGTAATCCTTTTCTTCGGAGTTTGTTCTTGATGAATAAATTCTAGTTCAAGTGTTTTCATCATTTCTTTTCCCGGAGTTCTATTTCCTTGACCATCTCGTCGGAACCTCCATCTAAATCATCACTAGGCTTTAATCTTATTCTTTCATCCTTCATTTTATCTCATCATCCTTTTTGTTACCGGTGTTCCTTACGGTGGTTCTTCATGATTTAATTCATTCCTCAAGTGTTCATCAAGATTCTTGTCGGTGGAGTTCAAGTATCTTTTCTTCTCGCGTCTCGAAGTGGAATTAATTCTTCGTATACTTTTGAAGTGGAGTTTTGCATTTCTTCATTCTTCTAAGCTATCCAATCATTTCCGTTTGTGGTGGTTATCACCTCATAATTTCTGAGATGTTATCCATAAGCCCACGACAAGCTTATTCTTTCGTTGTTGATTTTCTCAACAACTAAATTCAATCCTTCTAAATTCTTTTCATTCAATTTCTCTTCAATTCTTTCCGGAGGTTTTGTATCATGTCTTCATAAAGTATCATTCCATCCTCTCTAGTTCATGTTCTTTTCTTTCCTTGTTCAGTCGGAGTGCTATCTAAATCGTTTCAGTCTTATTCATTTCTTATCTTGTTCTAATCGGAGTGTTTTCATAGTCTATCTGATCCCGTGAGCTTTCGATTCTCGTCATTCTCGTTGTGTCTCTCTTCTTCTCAATTGCTCTCGATTCCTTGCTTCTTCTCTTGATTTCTTGTTTCACCTCATCCATTTTTTCCCTTCCGTCTCAGTCCTAAGATCTCAGGACGAGATCTCTTGTTAGTGGAGGGGTGTTGTAACGCCCCGGATTCGATGCGCCAGATGTCATTCAGTTATTCGCCATCCTTGCCATGTCATTTGCTTGCGTGTTGCATTTTTCCATGTCATCATCTGCATTTCATCTGCATGTTTTTCAAAACTTGAATCCGTCCGGGTTCTCCCGGTTCTCTCCGTTCTCCGTTCGGAGTCCAGACCTCTCGCGCGCGCCCGTTGCCCCTCTCAGACCATTCTTTTCATGAGCGGGTGTTAAACGTTCTCGGAATGGACCGAGTCTTGCCAAGCGGCCTTGGTATACCATCGGTAGACCGCCTGTCAAGTTTCGTGCCATTTGGAGGTCGTTTGATACTCCAGCGGTTAACCGCGTAGCCCGAAACCCCCCCCCCCTTTCTCTTTGCAGCCCAACACCCCTCCATAGTGGCCCAAAACCCATCTAACTCCCATCCATGCTCTCGGTCGTTTGATCACGATCGCGTGGCCGAAAACCGCTCCTCATTTGGACTCTCCTAGCTCCCTCTACCTATAAATATGCCCTCTCCCTCGAAATTCGCGGATGAATCCCCCCGAAACCCTAGCCCCGCTCCTCTCGTCCACCGGACATGTCCGTCCCGGACAGGACGCGTCCGCCGCCGCCGCCCGACGAATCCGGGACCGCCACGTGGCGCCCCGCGCCGTCCCCTCCGCCACGGCCCGGAGAGCCCCGATCGGGCCCTCCCGGTCCGTCTCCCCGCGCCGCCGCCGGGATCTCGCCCGCCGCCGCCCGCTTCAGCCCCGCCGTCGTCTGGCTCCCACGCCGGCGCGCTCCCTGCCAGCGACCTCGCGCCACCCCGCAACCCCCAGCGCCGGCCGCCGCCTCGTCTTCACCGCCGAGCGCCGCCGCGCCCGGCACCGCCCCGCCGCCGGGTTTCTCCGACCCCGCCGGCGAGCTCCTCTGCCCCGGGCGCCACCGCCATGCTCCTGCCTTCCTCGATCCGGTCGGGATCGAGGAGATGGACGACCGGGCCTCCCCCGCCCCGTGGGCCCCGCGACCACCAGCAAGGCCCAGTTCCGCCGGCCCGTGTCCCCGTCCTGCCAGGCCTGCTCCTCCACCGACCGGGCCAAGGCCTGCTAGGTGAGCCCCGCCTTTTGTCCGCCCCGTGCATCGAATAGTTATACAGCGCGCGTCTGTTTTTTTTCAGAAATGACCAACTGCCTGACATTTTGATGTTATGTTTTACATGTCGTATCTCTGCACCCGTAGCTCCGTTTTGTGCGTGTAATATGTCAAATTGTTCGCCTCAACGAGTACTTCATTTCATTCCATTGCATCATATTCATTTGAGCTCATCTTGATTCCTGAATCATCGTTGCAAGAGTGCTCCATAATATTGTCTGCTGTCCATTAACAGAACTAGCTCTTTTGTCATTTTTGCCATGATTGATGTGTGCATCCTATGAGGTTGATGTCTACATGTGTTTTGATCTATGCTATGTCTTCTTTACAGAGGTGCTTACCATGTATTTTTGTGATCAATGTGGTGACTAGCACAAGCATGCAAACTAGGCATCGTGATGTTGCTGATTTTAGTCCCTGTTCTGCTGTTATTTTGATGCCATGTAAACATGTTGCTACAGAGAGATCCATGCATATTTTGAGATACTTCAGTAAGAATGTTTTGAACATATGGTTGTTCTCTATCCATTCATGCCCCTGTTTGCAATTATGTAGTAGCCTAGCATGTCATTTTCGTGCTCTACTTTTGCTTCAAAATGTTTCCTGGTAGATTGTTTACATATTCAATTTTGCCAAGGTTGCTATAGTTGATCCTTGCATGCTATGAAATTGTTCTTGACTTGGTTTGTTTCATAAACATGTCTTCTTGCTGATGCTATGCTTATCTTGTCATGCAATGACTTGTGGTGAGTGAATCAAGCTTGTTAAGTAAGGTACTTGTTGTTGTTGTTTTGCTAGGCTGAATCTGTTATTTCGTGATGCTATGTAAACCTGCTTCTACAAATCATTCCATGCATAATCTGGAGATGATCACTAAATATATTTTGTTCTACATGTCATGCTCTATCCATCCATGCCCCTGGTTGCAATTATAGGTTGTGTAGCTTGTTGTAATCTTGCTCTAAAGTTGCTTGATAATGTTGCTATCAGCCTGTTAACATTAAGTTCAGTTATTGCCATGTGTTTTGCTAGTGTTTCATGCACCCTGTGAACTTGCTCTTGCCATGCTTAGCTTCATAAACATGTCTTCTTACTGTTTGTTTCCTTGCCTTGCCATGTTTTGCTCTGTGGTAGGTTGCACAAGCTCACCAACATGCCTTCATAATTCTGTTTCTGCCATGTTTGAATCTGTAATATAATTTGCCATGTTTACATGGGTGCCATCATATTTTCTGATCCTTTTTGGCTCACGGTCAGTAAAGGACTTTTGATCTATGGGTTTAGTATATTCATGCCATGCCTTTGTTTGTCATGATAAGTTCCTGTAACATGTTGTTTGATAGCTCTAAACATTGCAACCTGATGTTATTTTCTGCAAAGTCTGAACTATTATTATTTGCAATCTTACCATGTGTGTTTGAGCATGTTCTAGTGATTTCTGGAGATAGCTCAGTGTTCATGTTTTGTTATGCTTTACCTGTACATCATGCCCATGCCTTCTGTTTTCTTGTTGAGGTCCTGTAGCATGTTTTTTGATGCTCGCAAGATGCCTAGTTGCTGTTTTGGACAGATTGTTGCTATAACTTGTTTAGCGTGTGTGTGTTGAACCGTTGCTCCGTTTTGAGTGTGCTCTATATGAAACTTGCTTTGAATTGCATGTAGTTTCATATTATCATGTTGAATCCATGTTTTGAGGAGTTTGCTTGATGTTTGGGTGCATTTTGCATCAATGCCATGTTTAAGTTGTTTTGCTCATATCTTCTAGGTCGTAGCTCCGAACTAAATGAACTTTATATGTAACTTGACTAGAATCTCGTGTAGATCATCTTGGTGCATTTTAACTTGTTGTTTACCAACTTGAACATATGGTTTATTCAGATCTGGACCAATTTCGAAATATGCATATGAGGACTTACCGGAATTGTTATATGTTGTTCCCGGCCTCATTTAAACTTGCCTTGATGTGTTGCTCTTGTTTGCATCATCTCTTGCCATGAGTAGCTTCATGTAGCTTTGTCATGCATCATGCTCGTGTGTGCATCATGCCTTCTTCATGTGTGGTGTTTTTACCATGTTGTGTGCTTCTTTTTGATAGTTCCTGTTTCGTTGCGATCGTGAGGATTCGTTCGTCTACGCTTGGTTCGGCTTCACCCGTTCGTCTTCTTCATGGACTTGTTCTTCTTCCTTGCAGGGTTTCAGGCAAGATGACCGCTACCCTGGATCTCACTACTATCATTGCTATGCTAGTTGCTTCGTTCTATCGCTATGCTGCGCTACCTATCACATGTTTATCAAGCCTCCCATATTGCCATGAACCTCTAACCTTTGACACCTTTCCTATGCAAACTGTTGCTTGTCTATGTTACCGCTTTGCTCAGCCCTCTTATAGCGTTGTTAGTTGCAGGTGAAGTTGAAGATTTCTCCATGGTGGACAGGATTATGTTGGGATATCACAATATCTCTTATATTATTAATGCATCTATATATTTGGTAAAGGGTGGAAGGCTCGGCCTTATGCCTGGTGTTTTGTTCCACTCTTTCCGCCCTAGTTTCCGTCATACCGGTGTTATGTTCCCGGATTTTGCGTTCCTTAGACGGTCGGGTGATTTATGGGACCCCCTTGACAATTCGCTTTGAATAAAACTCCTCCAGCAAGGCCCAACCTTGGTTTTACCATTTGCCTCACCACCCCCTATATTTCCCTTGGGAGTAATTAACCCAAGGGTCATCTTTATTACAGCCCCCCCGGGCCAATGCTTGTCTAAGTGTTGGTCCAAACTAGAGCACCGTGCGGGGCCATCCCTTGGCAACTTGGGTTACGTCGGTTCCTGTACGCTTCGCTCATCCGGTGTGCCCTGAGAACGACATATGTGCAGCTCCTATCGGGATTTGTCGGCACAGCGGGTGGCTTTGCTGGTCTTGTTTTACCATTGTCGAAATGTCTTGTAAACCGGGATTCCGAGTCTGATTGGGTCTTCCTGGGAGAAGGTATATCCTTCGTTGATTGCGAGAGCTTATCATGGGCTAAGTTGGGACACCCCTGCAGGGTATAATCTTTTGAAAGTTGTGCCTGCGGTTATAGGCAGATGGGAATTTGTTAATGTCCGGTTGTAGATTACTTGACACCAGATCCGAATTAAAACGCATCAACCGTGTGTGTAGCCGTGATGGTCTCTTTTCAGCGGAGTCCGGGAAGTGAACACGGTTTCTGGGTTATGTTTGACGTAAGTAGGAGTTCAGGATCATTTCTTGATCATTGCTAGCTTCACAACCGTTCCTTTTGCTCTCTTCTCGCTCTTATTTGCGTATGTTAGCCACCATATATGCTTAGTCGCTGCTGCAGCCTCACCACTTTACCCCTTCCTTTCCCTTTAAGCTTTGCTAGTCTTGATACCCATGGTAATGGGATTGCTGAGTCCTCGTGGCTCACAGATTACTACAACAACAGTTGCAGGTACAGGTTTCACGATGATCATGACGCGAGAGCGATGTTTGCTTGTTTGGAGTTCTTCTTCTGCTTCTTCTTCGATCAGGGATAGGTTCCAGGACGGCAGCCTGGGCTAGCAGGGTGGATGTCGTTTGAGTTTCTGTTTGTGTTTCATCCGTAGTCGTATGATGCTGTTATGTATTGTGATGTTGTATTCGTGTGGCATTGTATGCCTTATGTATGTATCCCCATCTATTATGTAATGTTGATGTAATGATATCCACCTTGCAAAAGCGTTTCAATATGCGGGTCTATCCTTGGTGGGACCTTTGAATTCCTTTTGGATAGGGTCGCATATTGGGCGTGACAAATATCTTAAAATAAATAAAGAAAAATCATCGCCAAACATGAAGGCCAGGGGGCCCACACCCTGCTCACGAGGGTGGGGGGCGCCCCCCTAGGGCGCGCCCCCCTACCTCGTGGGCCCCCTGGTGGCTCTCCGACGCCAATCTTCTCCTATATGAAATCTTTCGATGCAAAAAAAACATCAAGCAACCTTTCGGGACGAGACTCCGCCGCCACGAGGCGGAACCTTGGCGGAACCAATCTAGGGCTCCGGCAGAGCTGTTCTGCCGGGGACACTTCCCTCCGGGAGGGGGAAATCATCACCAACGTCATCATCAACGATCCTCTCATCGGGAGAGGGCAATCTCCATCAACATTTTCACCAGCACCATCTCATCTCCAAACCCTAGTTCATCTCTTGTATCCAATTCTTGTCTCCAAGTTCGGGATTGGTGCTAGTAGGTTGCTAGTAGTGTTGATTACTCCTTGTAGTTGATGCTAGTTGGTTTATTTGGTGGAAGATCATATATTCAGATCCTTTATGCATATTATTACCCCTCTGATTATGAACATGAATATGCTTTGTGAGTAGTTACATTTGTTCCTGAGGACAAGGGAGAAGTCTTGCTATTAGTAGTCATGTGAATTTGGTATTCGTTCGATATTTTGATAAGATGTATGTTGTCTAGCCTCTAGTGGTGTTATGTGAACGTCGACTACATAACACTTCACCATTATTTGGGCCTAGAGGAAGGCATTGGGAAGTAATAAGTAGATGATGGGTTGCTAGAGTGACAGAAGCTTAAACCCTAGTTTATGCGTTGCTTTGTAAGGGGCTGATTTGGATCCATATGTTTCATGCTATGGTTAGGTTTACCTTAATACTTTTGTTGTAGTTGCGGATGCTTGCAATAGAGGTTAATCATAAGTGGGATGCTTGTTCAAGAAAGAACAGCGCCCAAGCACCAGTCCACCCACATATCAAATTATCAAAGTACCGAATGTGAATCATATGAGTGTGATGAAAACTAGCTTGACGATATTCCCATGTGTCCTCACGAGCGCTTTTCCTATTATAAGAGTTTGTCCAGGCTTGTCCTTTGCTATAAAAAGGATTGGGCCACCTTGCTGCACTTTATTTACTTTCGTTACTTGTTGCTCGTTACGATTTATCTTATCACAAAACTATCTGTTACCACTTATTTCAGTACTTGCAGAGAATACCTTGCTGAAACCCGCTTATCATTTCCTTCTGCTCCTCGTTGGATTCGACACTCTTACATATCGAAAGGACTACGATAGATCCCCTATACTTGTGGGTCATCAAGACTCTTTTCTGGCGCCGTTGCCGGGGAGTGTAGTGCCTTTGGTAGGTGGAATTTGGTAAGGAAAAATTTATATAGTGTGCTGAAATTTTCTGTCACTTGTTACTATGGAAAGTAATTCTCTGAGGGGCTTGTTCGGGGTATCTTCACCCCATCCAGTAGAGCAAAGAGTTGCTCCTCAACCTACTGAACCTATTGAAAATGAAACTCCTTTTGAAATTCCTTTGGGTATGATAGAAAAACTGCTAGCTAACACTTTTACAGGAGATGGAACAAAACATCCTGATGAACATCTACTCTATGTGGATGAAGTTTGTGGACTATTTAAGCTTGCAGGTATACCCGATGATGTTGTTAAGAAGAAGGCCTTCCCTTTATCTTTGAAGGGAGACGCATTGACATGGTATAGGCTATGTGATGATACGAGATCATGGAACTATAAAAGATTGAAACTGGAATTTCATCAAAAGTATTACCCTATGCATCTTGTTCACCGTGATCGCAATTATATATATAATTTCTGGCCTCGCGAAGGAGAAAGCATCGCTCAAGCTTGGGCGAGGCTTAAATCAATGTTATATTCATGCCCCAATCATGAGCTCTCAAGAAAAATAATTTTTCAAAGTTTTTATGCTCGGCTTTCTGATGACAATCGCACCATGCTCGATACTTCATGTGCTAGCTCTTTTATGATGAAGACTATTGAATTCAGATGGAATTTATTGGATAGAATTAAACGCAACTCTGAAGATTGGGACCTCGATGAAGGTAAGGAGCCTGGTGTTTTGTTCCACTCTTGCCGCCCTAGTTTCCGTCATACCGGTGTTATGTTCCCGGATTTTGCGTTCCTTAGACGGTCGGGTGATTTATGGGACCCCCTTGACAGTTCGCTTTGAATAAAACTCCTCCAGCAAGGCCCAACCTTGGTTTTACCATTTGCCTCACCACCCCCTATATTTCCCTTGGGAGTAATTAACCCAAGGGTCATCTTTATTACAGCCCCCCCGGGCCAATGCTTGTCTAAGTGTTGGTCCAAACTAGAGCACCGTGCGGGGCCATCCCTTGGCAACTTGGGTTACGTCGGTTCCTGTACGCTTCGCTCATCCGGTGTGCCCTGAGAACGAGATATGTGCAGCTCCTATCGGGATTTGTCGGCACAGCGGGTGGCTTTGCTGGTCTTGTTTTACCATTGTCGAAATGTCTTGTAAACCGGGATTCCGAGTCTGATTGGGTCTTCCTGGGAGAAGGTATATCCTTCGTTGATTGCGAGAGCTTATCATGGGCTAAGTTGGGACACCCCTGCAGGGTATAATCTTTCGAAAGTTGTGCCTGCGGTTATAGGCAGATGGGAATTTGTTAATGTCCGGTTGTAGATTACTTGACACCAGATCCGAATTAAAACGCATCAACCGTGTGTGTAGCCGTGATGGTCTTTTTTCAGCGGAGTCCGGGAAGTGAACACGGTTTCTGGGTTATGTTTGACGTAAGTAGGAGTTCAGGATCACTTCTTGATCATTGCTAGCTTCACGACCGTTCCTTTTGCTCTCTTCTCGCTCTTATTTGTGTATGTTAGCCACCATATATGCTTAGTCGCTGCTGCAGCCTCACCACTTTACCCCTTCCTTTCCCTTTAAGCTTTGCTAGTCTTGATACCCATGGTAATGGGATTGCTGAGTCCTCGTGGCTCATAGATTACTACAACAACAGTTGCAAGTACAGGTTTCACGATGATCATGACGCAAGAGCGATGTTTGCTTGTTTGGAGTTCTTCTTCTGCTTCTTCTTCGATCAGGGATAGGTTCCAGGACGGCAGCCTGGGCTAGCAGGGTGGATGTCGTTTGAGTTTCTGTTTGTGTTTCATCCGTAGTCGGATGATGCTGTTATGTATTGTGATGTTGTATTCGTGTGGCATTGAATGCCTTATGTATGTATCCCCATCTATTATGTAATGTTGATGTAATGATATCCACCTTGCAAAAGCGTTTCAATATGCGGGTCTATCCTTGGTGGGACCTTCGAATTCCTTTTGGATAGGGTCGCATATTGGGCATGACAAATATCTTAAAATAAATAAAGAAAAATCATCGCCAAAGATGAAGGCCAGGGGGCCCACACCCTGCTCACGAGGGTGGGGGCGCCCCCCCTAGGGCGCGCCCCCCTACCTCGTGGGCCCCCTGGTGGCTCTCCGACGCCCATCTTCTCCTATATGAAATCTTTCGATGCAAAAAAAACATCAAGCAACCTTTCGGGACGAGACTCCGCCGGCACGAGGCGGAACCTTGGCGGAACCAATCTAGGGCTCCG
Organism: Triticum aestivum; assembly: GCF_018294505.1. Classification (NCBI taxonomy): domain Eukaryota; kingdom Viridiplantae; phylum Streptophyta; class Magnoliopsida; order Poales; family Poaceae; genus Triticum; species Triticum aestivum. The sequence continues at coordinate 709,663,631 of NC_057801.1, forward strand.
GCAGAGCTGTTCTGCCGGGGACACTTCCCTCCGGGAGGGGGAAATCATCACCAACGTCATCATCAACAATCCTCTCATCGGGAGAGGGCAATCTCCATCAACATTTTCACCAGCACCTACTCATCTCCAAACCCTAGTTCATCTCTTGTATCCAATTCTTGTCTCCAAGTTCGGGATTGGTGCTAGTAGGTTGCTAGTAGTGTTGATTACTCCTTGTAGTTGATGCTAGTTGGTTTATTTGGTGGAAGATCATATATTCAGATCCTTTATGCATATTATTACCCCTCTGATTATGAACATGAATATGCTTTGTGAGTAGTTACGTTTGTTCCTGAGGACAAGGGAGAAGTCTTGCTATTAGTAGTCATGTGAATTTGGTATTCGTTCGATATTTTGATAAGATGTATGTTGTCTAGCCTCTAGTGGTGTTATGTGAACGTCGACTACATAACACTTCACCATTATTTGGGCCTAGAGGAAGGCATTGGGAAGTAATAAGTAGATGATGGGTTGCTAGAGTGACAGAAGCTTAAACCCTAGTTTATGCGTTGCTTTGTAAGGGGCTGATTTGGATCCATATGTTTCATGCTATGGTTAGGTTTACCTTAATACTTTTGTTGTAGTTGCGGATGCTTGCAATAGAGGTTAATCATAAGTGGGATGCTTGTTCAAGAAAGAACAGCGCCCAAGCACCAGTCCACCCACATATCAAATTATCAAAGTACCGAATGTGAATCATATGAGTGTGATGAAAACTAGCTTGACGATATTCCCATGTGTCCTCACGAGCGCTTTTCCTATTATAAGAGTTTGTCCAGGCTTGTCCTTTGCTATAAAAAGGATTGGGCCACCTTGCTGCACTTTATTTACTTTCGTTACTTGTTGCTCGTTACGATTTATCTTATCACAAAACTATCTGTTACCACTTATTTCAGTACTTGCAGAGAATACCTTGCTGAAACCCGCTTATCATTTCCTTCTGCTCCTCGTTGGATTCGACACTCTTACATATCGAAAGGACTACGATAGATCCCCTATACTTGTGGGTCATCAAGACTCTTTTCTGGCGCCGTTGCCGGGGAGTGTAGTGCCTTTGGTAGGTGGAATTTGGTAAGGAAAAATTTATATAGTGTGCTGAAATTTTCTGTCACTTGTTACTATGGAAAGTAATTCTCTGAGGGGCTTGTTCGGGGTATCTTCACCCCATCCAGTAGAGCAAAGAGTTGCTCCTCAACCTACTGAACCTATTGAAAATGAAACTCCTTTTGAAATTCCTTTGGGTATGATAGAAAAACTGCTAGCTAACACTTTTACAGGAGATGGAACAAAACATCCTGATGAACATCTACTCTATGTGGATGAAGTTTGTGGACTATTTAAGCTTGCAGGTATACCCGATGATGTTGTTAAGAAGAAGGCCTTCCCTTTATCTTTGAAGGGAGACGCATTGACATGGTATAGGCTATGTGATGATACGAGATCATGGAACTATAAAAGATTGAAACTGGAATTTCATCAAAAGTATTACCCTATGCATCTTGTTCACCGTGATCGCAATTATATATATAATTTCTGGCCTCGCGAAGGAGAAAGCATCGCTCAAGCTTGGGCGAGGCTTAAATCAATGTTATATTCATGCCCCAATCATGAGCTCTCAAGAAAAATAATTTTTCAAAGTTTTTATGCTCGGCTTTCTGATGACAATCGCACCATGCTCGATACTTCATGTGCTAGCTCTTTTATGATGAAGACTATTGAATTCAGATGGAATTTATTGGATAGAATTAAACGCAACTCTGAAGATTGGGACCTCGACGAAGGTAAGGAGTCAGGTATGGCACCTAAGTTTGATTGTGTTAAATCTTTTATGGATACCGATATTTTCCGTAAGTTTAGCATTAAATATGGACTTGACTCTAAGATAGTAGCTTCTCTCTATGAATCTTTTGCTACCTATGTTGATCTCCCCAAGGAGAAGTGGTTTAAATATCATCCTCCCATAGAAGTAAAAGTAGCTGCACCTATTAAAGTTGAAGAAAAGACTGTCACTTATAATGATCCTATTGTTCCTACTTCTTATGTTGAGAAACCACCTTTCCCTGTTAGAATGAAGGATCATGCTAAAGCTTCAACTATTGTTTGTAAAAGCAATATTAGAACTTATACACCTCCTGAGAAAGTTAAAGTAGAACCTAATATTGCTATTGTTAAAGATCTCTTATCTGATAATTTGATGGGCATGTTATTCAATTCTGTGGTGAAACTGCTAGAATTGCTAAACCTTGTGCTAGAGATAAACATAGACCTGTGGTAGGCGTGCCTATTATTTCTAATAAAATAGGAGATCATTGTTATCATGGCTTATGTGATATGGGTGCTAGTGCTAGTGTAATACCCATTGACTTATACAAAGAAATTATGCATGATATTGCACCTGCTGAGTTAGAAGATATTGATGTTACAATTGAACTTGCTAATAGAGATACTATATCTGTAATGGGAATTGTTAGAGATGTTGAAGTCTTGTGTGGAAAAACCAAATATCCCGCTGATTTTCTTGTTCTTGGTTCTCCACAAGATAGCTTTTGCCCCATTATATTTGGTAGACCCTTCTTGAGTACTGTTAATGCTAAGATAGACTGCGAAAAGAATGTTGTTACTATTGGCTTGGATGATATGGTTCATGAGTTTAATTTCTCTAAATTTAGTAAACAACATCGTGAGGAAGAATCGCCTAGTAAGATGAAATTATTGGTCTTGCTTCTATCAGGGGCGGAGCTAGAAAATTTAGCCATTGGGTTCACTCGTTTTATGACAGCAATGCGATTACCTAGGTGGGATTGCTTGCCCACAACTGTGTCCTAGTGACCCCTTTTCCATGGATACCCCGGCTTGTGGGGACAAAAAATTTCCCATCCCCATCGAGGTTTTTCCTCCCCAAGGAAAAAAATTAGGTTAGACGATGATTTTTTGGGGACCACATGTGAGGTGTTCATAGGTAAGGTGGGTGCCCGTATAGGTAACACATTGCTCATTGGGTACCATATTTGGCTCATATTCGACCTAGTAGTTTCCTTGTCTGTAGGGATGCAGAGCGGCGTCCCGCATACACCCATAAGAGTAGGGACTAGTTTAAACTCAAACCTAGTCATAACTACGAAACTGGGTGGATCGGGCACCGCCTTTCATCTCTACGGCCGGATTAAAATTGCTTCATCCCAGCTCCAGAACACAACAATTACCTCCAGTGTCGGGGATATACCCCGCGGTATGACCCGGCCGGATATATGACCCGGTTGGGACTTGGCGTTTCATTGGTAACCCGCTAGAGGATTAGCGACTTACGAGACTAGCGGTTCACTGGTCTGACGACTCACGAGCCTGGCGACTCATGGATGGCCCCGATGGTGGGCCAGATAAAGGACTAGGCCCAAGACCCAGAAGGCCGGCTCATATTATGGTGGGCCGGCTTAAGAGGAAAGGGATGACAAATATTTCCTTTACGAGGAAGCAAGACCCGGACTTGTATTCAACTTGTAAGAAAGGATAGACTAGTCCTAGTCCAACTAGGACTCCACATGTAACCCGCCCCTTCAACATATATAAGGAGGGGCAGGGCTCCCCAAAGAGGGACAAAAAATAATCTCTAGGGCTCGACACAAAGAGCCGGCTTACCGGCGACTCCCTGATGATCATAATGAGACCTAGCCACAAACAGCATGTAGGGTTATTACCGGATGATATTTCCCGGGGCCTGAAGCTGTCTAAACCCTTGTCGTGTGTTGCGTCTCTCGATTCCGCCCAACCCCTCTCAAGCTACCATATAGATGCGTTGGCCTCGCGATTAAGTCCTCACACTAAGGACATCTGCCGTGACAATTCTACGACAGTTGGCGCCCACCATGGGGCCTGCGCACGGTGGTATTGAGTTCTTAGAGGGATCTCCTTCAAGGATCGAGAAGCTCGCAAATTTTTTGGATGAAGAAGAATCATTGCGGAAGGATTTACATTATTTAGAAGACACGCAGTCAGATTTGATACCCGTCTGAGATTTAAGAAAATTAAGGTGATGGTCTCTTAGTAGCCATGAGTTGCCAATACAACTAGCCGAGATCGAAAGTTTGGTGGCCGAATCGGATTTTTACTGCATCCACAAACAGCGGTCCAATCAGCCGAGTTGTTGCTGTTCTACGCAAAGAAGTCCTAGGCTACAAGTCCCGATGGAATCAATTGTGTCTCCTGCTGCTATTTTGGGCGTGGAGGATAGATCAACTCCAAATACTTTCACTAAGAGAGCGACTAGCACTACTAGTTTGACTCATATACAGATTGGAAGAGATTTATTCAAAGAGATATGGAAAGCAAAAGCTATCAAGTGGCGGGGTCCTTACGTGAAACAACAAAAAAGAAAGAAAGATGGAGGAAGAAAAATTGGCAGCAGCGATTGTTGTCCCTAGTACGATATCAATTGAGGTACGCATCATTAAAAAAAGAAGCAAATCAATCATGATCTGGAAGTGGATACAAGCACGATCCGGAAGTGGATACAACACTGACCCGGCTTCTGCGCTGCCGTCCTTGGCCGGCGTGGTCTCTGAGCCGTCGTCAACCCCCCGTGGCCTCTTCGCCCCGCCCGCCACAGGGGCATCGCCGGTCCGCCCCTACGCCGCAGACTCGCCAGGGCCCGATGAGCCGTTTCTGCTGCTGACTTACACCATGGCCACCTCAAACTCCATGCGTGTCAGGCCGCCCCTGTTTTATCAAGTCGCCGCCTGGCCCGTCGCTCCCCACACAGCTTCGTCCTTACATCTAACAGCAGTGCGAGCCGCCTACCACTGCCTGGGTCAACGTCTGCGCCTTGAGAGTCGCCATCAGTAACGTCGAGCTGCCTAGAATACCCTCATCGTGTGTGCCGCTCAGACTGTTGCAGAGCCGTCCCCGGAGATTCGCCCCATGTTTCCAGACCACCCCGTGTTGAGCTACCGCTGGAGAGTCGCTCCTCGCCGTTGAGCCGCCCTGGAGCAGGCTCCTGCGACTTCACCTGCGCCGCTCCGTCACTCTCCCTGTCCACCTGCAGCTTCAAGACCCGAAGGAATTGGTGTTGTTGTTATTTTTCTTGTGGTGGAGACTAGTCAAATCCAAGGAAACATAAAGTACTACTAGTACTCGGTCACGTGATTACGTGAAGCTGAAATCAATTTAAGGCGAATACCACTAAACGAAGGCGTTTAAAAAACAATCAGATGCTATTTTTCTAAACTTTTACTGGTATAATTAAGTATCATCCAAAGCTTTTTTCACGGTATGCTATGTTGTACACAGCTCAATTGACTTATGGCCAAAGTATAATCCGGTCCTCGTGCGCCAGCGTCAGGAGGCGACGTATACATCTGCACTGCCTGTGCCGGGTGTTCAATGACCCGGAGAATAACCCGGAGAATAACCCGGAGGGTTTCTGCTTGAACCGCCGGGACCATATTGAGTTGCCGACCAGCTTAAACCGCCTCTGTCGCGATGAACAGATCATCCATTGTCTGAATAAAAAACATCAGGTGATATTCATCTGAGTTTATTTTATTAACACATATTGTTTCCATCAGAGAACAATTACTTTGGTCTGTATATTTTTATGTGCAGGACAATGATTCATTATGAAGGTGGTGCCATGCTGTGTCTATGAAGTGTGCTTTAGCCTCATCATGCACTGGCATCCGCGCCCGCGTTCTGTTGAACGGGTGTGAGCAAGCCGCCGCCCGTGCAGCTCGGTCTACATCAACTCACCGAGACCGCACCCATGATTGACTCACCCGTCTACACTTGCTTACAACGCCACAGCTGGTTTGTCTTTCTGTGCCACCTAAGATGTTTCGATCGTCTTTACCGCCTGTCTCTCGCGGCCTGGTCTACATCGCATCGAGATGCCAATGATATACACCTTTCTGCTATGGTCAAATATGGAGAATCTCGAGCCAACTCCTCGAGTCGTCTTGAGACTCGGGGGCTACAATGGTATGACTCGGCAAAATTAGCCGGTTTCAATGAATTCAAGAACTCCAGGTTATTGAAGGGAAAAATAACCCGGCCCCGGAGATTACTGCTTGATTGATGAAAATTTAAGGGGCGTCAGAAGATTTCTGGCTCAAAAATAAGGATTCCGGTTCAAAATCTAGTTCAAGGACAATCTCTCTCCCACAAGGCTTTGAAGCTCTTAATATCCGGTTTAAAAACCGGTTCAAGGGAAATTTATTTACCACAAGGATTTGAAGCTCTCAAATCCAGTTCAAAATCCGGCTAAAGGTAAATTTATCTTTCACAAAGTTTTGAAGCTTTCAAATCTGATTTAAAGTTCTGGTTTAAAAAGAATTAATCTCTCGCAAATTTGAGCTCTCAGAAAGATTAGAGGGTGCCAAAAAGAGCTTGCTGCCATGATGCACGGTTCAAACATAAGTTTTGAAGCTTTCAAATCTGATTTAAAGTTCCGGTTTAAAAAGAATTAATCTCTCGCAAATTTGAGCTCTCAGAAAGATTAGAGGGTGCCAAAAAGAGCTTGCTGCCATGATGCACGGTTCAAACATGGGTATCCCGCCTTACGGCTTATCTTATTATGGTCACTTGGGGGCTTCCTGTTCAAACATAGGTCGTATTCGAACCAAAGAGAACATAGCTGTCGTAACCCTCTTGATCGGCTCAAAGCAAAACTCACTAGGGGGCTTCTTGATCGTATTCGAATCATAGCTCAACCCCTTTTGGGTCCGACGTGGATCGTATTCGAATCAGCGTCGTTAAACAACTCTTAAGGTCATTTGGGGGCTTCCTGTTCAAACATAGGTCGTATTCGAACCAAAGAGAACATAGTTGTCGGTACCCTCTTGATCAGGCAACGCCAAATCCATTGGGGGCTGCATGATCGTATTCGAATCCTAGCTTAACCCCTTTGGAACGGTTTACTGATCGTATTCGAATCAGAAGCCTTGATTTTCTTTTTGTCTGGATTAAGTTTTTTGGAACACAATCTTTTGGGTTTTGAGACTTTTTGCTCATCTCTGAAGCATATATATGTGATTTCTATTAACCCGCCCTGGCTTTCGACGAACAAGTTGCCAGCATATGACAATATTAATACTTGGAAGGTTTAACTTCTAAGTTTTGGGTTATCACCCTTACTGCACAAGTATCATAAGCCGGCAGTACGATTCAATATCACAGGTATGATATTGTTTATACATGATTATGTTTAAACCAGCCCTGGTTATGGACTTTAAGCTGTCGGTATATTTTGAATTACGCCATTGGAATCATGCGCGTATCAAAGATTGGGTTATCATCCTTACTGTGCGGGTCACATAGACTGATAGTGCAAATTCAATATCACAAGATAAGACTACATTTGGGTGGTTACCCGCCCTGGCTTTTGACACTAAGTCGCCAGGGCATATGTTGTTTAAACTTTGTGCGGGATTTGTAGAACTATGACTTATATAAATGCTTAAGTCCAAGCTCATCATTAAAATTGATGCTTCAGAATGATCATCTGTGTTGGATTTACTCAAAGGCTATAAATAGCCGGGATATAAAAATTCCGGCTTACAATGGATGCGTATTAAATCGCCATCGGCCAAGAGTCGCCGGGTATTTAAAACTCTGAATTTACTTGTCAATAGATAAAGTACTTGAATCTTTAAATAGCTAAACTTGGCTGGATTTTTCATTATGATATTGAATGATTGAGGTTTTCAAACCGGGTTATTCAAATCTTTAATAGCCAACATGGCTGGATTTTTATTATGTTTATCAGTAACTAATATTATGATTGAGTTTTTTAAAGTCGCTTCAGCGCAATGGCTAGTATTTTATCAGTGGATATGATTTATTCTATAATGAAAGGAATAGTCCCGAGTCGCTGTAGGCTTACAACCCGCCACTTGGGGGCTACATTATTCAAATTGAGATTACATCGGATATGCAAGTCCCATGTCACTGCCAGCATGCACCATGGCACTTGGGGACTAATGCAAAGTCATTTTTTGCTCAACTTATTGAAGACCCGACTCATCACATTCTAAATGAGCCGGCCCTTGGGGGCTACCAATTGCTCCTGTCGAAAATTCAAGGTACACAAGCCTTAATCCATTATATTGAAAGATCCACTACTCAGTTGGTAGAGTACAAAGCTCTTAACCTTGTGGACGTGGGTTCAAGCCCCATGGTGGAGATTACATCATATGATGTTATTATCAATGAATTATATACAAAGTCCTAGCTCAGTAATATCTTACTGAGCCGGCCCTTGGGGGCTACACTGGTTGAAATTTTTATGAGCATAAGGCAAAAGTCCCAGGTTGCTGCAAGCATGACAACCCGGCACTTGGGGGCTACAGGTGATATGCATATAAGGGAGGAATAACTTCAAATTCTCAGTTTTGAGCAAATCAGGTATTATATTATTATCAGAGAAATCTGCAAAGTTTATGACCCGGTGTCATCATAAGATTAACCCGGCATCAGCAACAATTACATGACCCGGCATCATTTGTTTATAACCCGGCAGTTTTGGTAATCATAAATTGGCAAGTTTCTACATCTTCAAACCGGCTGCAAATCAGATGAGTATTTCAAGACCAATATTTATTAAGTCGGCGCTTTGGAAACCGATTCAAATGGATTATTCCTTTTAATATTTTTCTACAAGAGTCAATGTCAGCAAATTGGTTATAAAGCTGGCCTATTGACCCGGATTTTTCAGAAGAAGTGCTTGGATTTTTTGCATTGGTAATGTTTGAACACATCTGCTAAAGGAGATTTGATATTAGATCATGAATGCGCAGCTAGGAGGAAATGACAAGGCCTTAAGGATGATCAGGTGCCTGTTCAAGAAAATATTTAACCCGGAGCACAACCTATCAAGTTTGTTCTTGTGTTTATTTTACAGGTTCAATTTAACATGGATAAATCCAAATTAAACTGGGGGCTAATGTCGGGGATATACCCCGCGGTATGACCCGGCCGGATATATGACCCGCCTGGGACTTGGCGTTTCATTGGTAACCCGCTAGAGGATTGGCGACTTACGAGACTGGCGGTTCACTGTTCTGACGACTCACGAGCCTGGCGACTCATGGATGGCCCCGACCGCGAGTCAGATAAAGGACTAGGCCCAAGGCCCAGAAGGCCGGCTCATATTATGGTGGGCCGGCTTAAGAGGAAAGGGATGACGAATATTTCCTTTACGAGGAAGCAAGACCCGGACTTGTATTCAACTTGTAAGAAAGGATAGACTAGTCCTAGTCCAACTAGGACTCCACATGTAACCCGCCCCTTCAACATATATAAGGAGGGGCAGGGCTCCCCAAATAGGGACAAAAAATAATCTCTAGGGCTCGACACAAAGAGCCGGCTTACCGGCGACTCCCTGATGATCATAATGAGACCTAGCCACAAACAACATGTAGGGTTATTACCGGATGATGTTTCCCGGGGCCTGAAGCTGTCTAAACCCTTGTCTTGTGTTGCGTCTCTCGATTCCGCTCAACTCCTCTCAAGCTACCACATAGATGCGCTGGCCTCGCGATTAAGTCCTTACACTAAGGACATCTGCCGTGACAATTCTACGACATCCAGTGAAGGGGTAAAGGGTACCATTTGCATCTGGTGATGGATTCTCTTTGAGAAATGTTGCCATAGTCTAGATCGATCAAAGTTTAGGGGAAAATCAATTAGAAAACTAGGGCAAAGGCGTTGAATTAGGCTACTAGGCTAAATAGGAGATGCACAAGGGAAGAGACGTGGATGTGATTTGATTACCTTCAAATATATACTGCAATTGTCGCTGCCGACCTTTCCTTTGGCGGCCGGATGATGAGCGAACATCGCAGGAGAGATCTCATTTTTTTCCGAGGGGGCACAGGAGTGATCTCGTGATGTGGGTACAGACTGCAAACAGGGGACAGGGGAGACGAGAGGCTCGCTTTTGTGGCCTGCAGAGTACTACACATTAGCGCATTTAGTTGTGGGCTTTTTTGTTTTGTTTTTTACGACCATTTGTGGGCTTTTTTGTTTTTTTACAACTATTTATGGGCTTTTGGTTGGGCATTCATCTGATAAATTTTTAAGGGGCCGAAAAGCAGGCTGGTGCGTTCCAAGTTCGATGGGTTCAGGCGTGAGTTTCTATTGGGTTCATAACAAACTCGTACCCATATACACGTACGTGCAGCAAAAAGATTGTTGGGTTCAACTGAACCCAACGGCTGTACGCTAGCTCCGCCACTGGCTTCTATTGCTGTACCTCCTAGTGATCCTTTAGAACAATATTTGCTAGACCATGAAAATGATATGTTCATGAATGAAAGAAGGGGAATAGATGAAGTATTCTTTAAACAGGAACCTATTCTGCAACACAATTTGCCTGTTGAAATCCTAGGGGATCCTCCTCCACCCAAGGGTGATCCCGTGTTTGAGCTTAAACCGTTGCCTGATAATCTTAAATATGCTTATCTTGATGAAAAGAAAATATATCCTATCATTATTAGTGCTAATCTCTCAGAGCATGAAGAAGAAAGATTATTGAAAACTCTGAAGAAGCACCGTGCCGCTATTGGATATACTCTTGATGATCTTAAGGGCATTAGTCCCACGCTATGTCAACATAAAATAAATTTGGAAGTGGATGCCAAACCAGTTCGTGATCCTCAATGACGTCTGAATCCTAAAATGAAAGAAGTGGTAAGAAAAGAAATACTCAAGCTTCTAGAGGCAGGTATAATTTATCCTGTTGCTGATAGTTAGTGGGTAAGTCATGTCCATTGTGTCCCTAAGAAGGGAGGTATTACTATTGTCCCTAATGATAAAGATGAATTGATCCCGCAAAGAATTATCACAGGCTATAGGTTGGTAATTGATTTCTGGAAATTAAGTAAATCTACTAAGAAAGATCATTACTCCTTACCTTTTATTGATCAAATGCTAGAAAGATTATGCAAACATACACATTGTTGCTTTCTAGATGGTTGTTTTGGTTTCTCTCAAATACCTGTGTCGGCTAAAGATCAATCAAAGACTACTTTTACATGCCCTTTTGGTACTTTTGCTTATAGACTTATGCCTTTTGGTTTATGTAATGCACCTGCTACCTTTCAAAGATGCATGATGGCTATATTCTCTGACTTTTGTGAAAAAAATTGTGAGGTTTTCATGGACGATTTTCCCGTCTATGGTTCCTCTTTTGATGATTGCTTGAGCAATCTTGATCGAGTTTTACAGAGATGTGAAGAAACTAATCTTGTCTTGAATTGGGAAAAGTGCCACTTTATGCTTAATGAAGGTATTGTCTTGGGGCACAAAGTTTCTGAAAGAGGTATTGAAGTTGATAAAGCCAAAGTTGATGCTATTGAAAAGATGCCATGTCCCAAGGACATCAAAGGTATAAGAAGTTTCCTTGGTCATGCTGGATTTTATAGGAGGTTCGTTAAGGACTTCTCAAAAAATTCTCGGCCTCTGACTAATTTATTACAAAAAAGATGTACCATTTGTCTTTGATGATGATTGTGTAGAAGCATTTGAAATACTTAAGAAAGCATTAGTCTCTGCACCTGTTGTTTAGCCACCTGATTGTAATTTACCCTTTGAAACTATGTGTGATGCTAGTGATTATGTTGTAGGTGTTGTTCTAGGGCAAAGAGTTGATAAGAAATTAAATGTTATCCATTATGCTAGTAAGACTCTAGACAATGCTCAAAGAAATTATGCTACTACCGAAAAGGAACTTTTAGCAGTTGTATTTGCTTGTGATAAATTCAGACCCTATGTTGTAGACTCTAAAGTAACTATTTACACTGATCATGCTGCTATTAAATATCTTATGGAAAAGAAAGATGCAAAACCTAGACTTATTAGATGGGTTCTCTTGCTGCAAGAATTTGATTTGCATATTGTTGATAGAAAAGGAGCTGAGAACCCCGTTGCAGATAACTTATCCAGGTTAGAGAATGTTCTTGATGACCCACTACCTATTGATGATAGCTTACCTGGTGAGCAATTAAATGTCATAAGCACTTCTCGTAGCACTCCATGGTATGCTGATTATGCTAATTATATTGTCGCTAAATTTATACCACCTAGCTTCACATACCAACAAAAGAAAAAGTTTTTCTATGATTTGCGACATTACTTTTGGGATGACCCACATCTTTATAAAGAAGGAGTAGATGGTGTTATTAGACGTTGTGTACCTGAGCATGAACAGGAACAGATCCTACACAAGTGTCACTCCGAAGCTTATGGAGGTCACCACGCTGGAGATAGAACTGCACATAAGGTATTGCAATCCGGTTTTTATTGGCCTGCTCTCTTCAAGGATGCCCGTAAGTTTGTTTTGTCTTGCGATGAATGTCAAAGAATTGGTAATATTAGTAGACGTCAAGAAATGCCTATGAATTATTCACTTGTTATTGAACCATTTGATGTTTGGGGCTTTGATTATATGGGACCTTTTCCTGCCTCTAATGGATATACACATATTTTAGTTGATGTTGATTACGTTACTAAGTGGGTAGAAGCTATTCCAACTAGTAGTGCTGATCATAACACTTCTATTAAAATGCTTAAGGAAGTTATTTTTCCGAGGTTCAGAGTCCCTAGATATTTAATGACTGATGGTGGTTCACACTTTATTCATGGTGCTTTCCGTAAAATGCTTGCTAAATATGACTTTAATCATAGAATTGCATCTCCATATCACCCATAGTCTAGTGGTCAAGTAGAATTGAGCAATAGAGAGCTCAGATTGATTTTTCAAAAGACTGTTAATAGGTCTAGAAAGAATTGGTCCAAGAAACTTGATGATGCATTATGGGCCTATAGAACTGCATATAAAAATCCTATGGGTATGTCTCCGTATAAAATGGTCTATGGAAAAGCATGTCACTTACCTCTCGAACTAGAACATAAGGCATATTGGGCTATTAAAGAGCTCAACTATGATTTCAAACTCGCCGGTGAGAAGAGGTTATTTGACATTAGCTCACTTGATGAATGGAGAACCCAAGCTTATGAAAATGCCAAGTTGTTTAAAGAAAAAGTTAAAAGATGGCATGACAAAAGGATACAAAAGCGTGAGTTTAATGTACGTGATTATGTATTGTTATACAACTCTCATTTAAGATTTTTTCCAGGAAAACTTCTCTCCAAATGGGAAGGTCCCTACGTTATTGAGGAGGTCTATCGTTCTGGTGCCATAAAAATCAACAACTTTGAAGGCACAAATCCGAAGGTGCTAAACGGTCAAAGAATCAAACATTATATCTCAGGTAATCCCATAAATGTTGAAACCAATATTATTGAAACTGTAACCCCGGAGGAATACATAAGGGACACTTCCCAGACCATCTCAGACTCTGAAAAGGAATAGGTATGTGGTACGGTAAGTAAACCGACTCCAAAACAATTTTTAAGACAATATTTCTCCGTTTTGGAATATCTACAAAAATAGAAAAATAAGTGGCAGTCCGGGAAGGACACGAGGCCTCCACGAGGGTGGAGGGCGCGCCCTACCCCCCTGGGCGTGCCCCCCTACCTCGTGAGCACCTCGTGTGCCCTCTGGACTCCGTTTTCTTGCATGATATGTATTTTGGTCGGTAAAAATTCATTATATATTCTCCCGAAGGTTTTGACTCTCGTATCACGAAATCTCCCATGTTCTTGTTTCAAGCTATTTTTCTGACAGGTCTAGATCATCATGACGATCCCAGGTGCTTCCAAGGACAAGTTCTTCGAGAAGGTGATCAACCCTTACCTCGCGGAGGTGCTGCGACACCCTCAAAACATTGAGATGTGTGATGGGTTGCTGCACATCCGCGATGTTGAGGGACCAAAGGGAACCGGAAGCGTGGAGTCGAGCCTCGAAGCAATGGAGCAACAAGTTTTCAAATGCCAGGGGATGGTGGAGCGTGGAATCAATGCTAACCACAAGATGCTCGCGGAGTTCACCAACAACTACGAGCCGGATGCCCACACCGAGGAGGCCATCTTCAAGCTACATGAGAAGATCGAGCACCTCCAAGCCCAAATTTATGATCTGCAAAATCAAAACTGTGAGTATGAATATAGATTCAAAAGGATGAGTTTGGCTGCAGATTTGAGGATTCCGGAGACTCGATCATCCTTCTATGATGGTGAGCCTATGCCATGGAAGGTGGATGACAAGCCTGCATCATTGACAACACTTCCACCACCAACAACAAAGAAGGAGACTTAATCACATGGGTATGGGCACTCCCCTTGGCAACTGCCAAGCTTGGGGGAGGTGCCCTGGTATCGTATCACCATCATCACCCCTATCTTTACCGTTTTTCATAGTTCGATCCTTTTAGCAGTATCTTGATTTAGTAGAATAAAGTCTTGGCATGATCTAGTTTTGAGTTTCGCTTTACGATCCCTCTATGTAATCGAGTCTGTGAGCTATCTATATAATAAAGATTAGTGTTGAGTCAAGGGCTTGATTATTTTTCCATGATCTTGGGTGAATAGAAAGAAGAAAAAGAATAAAAAGAAACAAATAGTTCATATTGATCTTATTGAGAGTAATGACTTCACATAGAAAAGAGTGTGATGATTAAAAGTTGTTGGGAGTTGGCAAATATAGCTTTGGTCATCGTTGCAATTAATAGGAAGTAATAAGGAAAGAGAGGTTTCACATATAGATATATTATCATTGACATCTCTTATGATTGGGAGCACTCATTAAAATATGACATGCTAAAGAGTTGAGGTTGGACAAGGAAGACAACATAATGAGTTATGTTTTCTTACATCTGAGATAAAGTATGTTGTCATGGATCCTCTAACGTGTTGAGCTTGCCTTTCCCCCCCTCATGCTTGCCAAATTCTCAGCACCAAGTAGAAATACTACTTGTGCTTCCAAATACCCTTAAACCAGTTTTTCCATGAGAGTCCACCGTATCTACCTATGGATTGAGTAAGATCCTTCAAGTAAGTTGTCATCGGTGCAAGCAATAAGAATTGCTCTCTAAATATGCATGACTTATTAGTGTAGAAAAAATAAGCTTTGTACGAACTTGTTGTGGAAGTAATAAAAGCGACGGACTGCATAATAAAGGTCCACATGCAAGGGACAATATAAAGTGATGTTCTTTTGCATTAAGATTTTGTGCATCAACCCTAAACGCGCATGACAACCTCTGCTTCCCTCTGCAAAGGGCCTATCTTTTATTACTATTCTCTACTTTATGCAAGAGTCATGGTGATCTTCACCTTTCCTTTTTCATTTTATCCTTTGGCAAGCTCAGCATGTTGGAAAGAACATGATATATATATATATATAATTGGATGTAGGGGAGCATGGATTATTATTGTTGACATTACCCTTGAGGTAAAAGGTTGTGGGGCAAAACTATAAGCCCCTATCTTTCTCTGTGTCTGGTTAAAACTCCGTAACCATAAGTATTGCGTGAGTGTTAGCAATTATGAAGGACTAAGTGATAGTTGAGTATGTGGACTTGCTTTTAAGCTCTGACATAGACTCTTTCCGATGTTATGATAAATTGCAATTGCTTCAATAACTGAAATTATAATTTGTTGGTGCTCAATAAGGTTTCTGGTTCATACTTTTGCATTGTGAAAAATCATCACTTGAACATAAGTAATCATATGACAAAATCTATATATGTTGTTGTTATGGAAATAATCATGATGCCTTCATGTCCGTAATTTATTTTTATCGACGCCTCTACCTCTAAACATGAGGACATATTTATTGTTATCGGCTTTTCGCTTGAGGACAAGCGAGGTCTAAGCTTGGGGGAGTTGATACGTCCATTTTGCATCATGCTTTTATATCAATATTTATTGCATTATGGGCTGTTATTTCACGTTATGTCACAATACTTATGGCTATTCTCTCTTATTTTACAAGTTTTACATGAAGAGGGAGAATGCCGACAGCTGGAATTATGGGCTAGAAAAGGAGCAAATATTGGAGACCTATTCTGCGCAACTTCAAAAGTCCTGAAACTCCACGGAATATCTTAAACTAAATAAAGAAAAATTGTCGCCAAAGATGAAGGCCAGGGGGGCCACACCCTACTCACG